>NW_027513672.1:0-154384 GCF_048772815.1 Callospermophilus lateralis
TTATTCGCCAGCCTGTGCTTAAGGCTACATCAAGAGGAAACAAACCTTAGAGATAGAACGTAGAACTACTGTATTGTGTCAAGTTTCAAGAAGCTAGCACAAACCGTGTTTGATTTAGAGTTCGAACTGCATCTGTCAATATAGGAGAAAACAGAGTGAAACCTAAAAATTCAAACTGTTACTGCAAACGGATGCTTCAACGTAGGAGAACGATACTTGGGCATCCAAGTGGGATTGGTGTACTGATCATTACTTGAAAGTATCATGAAGATTAGATGAAAATATGTATGTTGAGATTTCAGGAGATTCTAGTTTTTGGAAGTTTGGCAACCCCTTTCAATATAAGTGTTATTCGCGAGTCCCTGTATTAGGCTACATCAAGAGGAAACAAACCTTGGAGATAGAACGTAGAACTACTGTATTGTGTCACGTTTCAAGAAGCTAGCACAAACCGTGTTTGATTTAGAGTTCGAACTGCATCTGTCAATATAGAAGAAAACGCAGTGAAACCTAAAAATTCAAACTGTTACTGCAAACGGATGCTTCAACGTAGGAGAACGAAACTTGGACATCCAAGTTTGATTGGAGTACTGCTCATTATTTGAAAGTATCAGGAAGGTCGGAAAAAAAATATATGTTGTGATTTCAGGAGACTGTAGTTTTTTGGCAGCCTAACAACGCCTTTCATTGAATGAGTTATTCGCCAGCCTGTGCTTAAGGCTACATCAAGAGGAAACAAACCTTAGAGATAGAACGTAGAACTACTGTATTGTGTCAAGTTTCAAGAAGCTAGCACAAACCGTGTTTGATTTAGAGTTCGAACTGCATCTGTCAATATAGGAGAAAAGAGAGTGAAACCTAAAAATTCAAACTGTTACTGCAAACGGATGCTTCAACGTAGGAGAACGAAACTTGGGCATCCAAGTGGGATTGGTGTACTGATCATTACTTGAAAGTATCATGAAGATTGGATGAAAAAATGTATGTTGTGATTTCAGGAGACTGTAGTTTTTTGGCAGCCTAACAACGCCTTTCATTGAATGAGTTATTCGCCAGCCTGTGCTTAAGGCTACATCAAGAGGAAACAAACCTTAGAGATAGAACGTAGAACTACTGTATTGTGTCAAGTTTCAAGAAGCTAGCACAAACCGTGTTTGATTTAGAGTTCGAACTGCATCTGTCAATATAGGAGAAAACAGAGTGAAACCTAAAAATTCAAACTGTTACTGCAAACGGATGCTTCAAAGTAGGAGAACGATACTTGGGCATCCAAGTGGGATTGGTGTACTGATCATTACTTGAAAGTATCATGAAGATTGGATGAAAAAATGTATGTTGAGATTTCAGGAGACTCTAGTTTTTGGAAGTTTGGCAACCCCTTTCAATATAAGTGTTATTCGCGAGTCCCTGTATTAGGCTACATCAAGAGGAAACAAACCTTAGAGATAGAACGTAGAACTACTGTATTGTGTCACGTTTCAAGAAGCTAGCACAAACCGTGTTTGATTTAGAGTTCTAACTGCATCTGTCAATATAGAAGAAAACGCAGTGAAACCTAAAAATTCAAACTGTTACTGCAAACGGATGCTTCAACGTAGGAGAACGAAACTTGGACATCCAAGTTTGATGGGAGTACTGCTCATTATTTGAAAGTATCAGGAAGGTCGGAAAAAAAATATATGTTGTGATTTCAGGAGACTGTAGTTTTTTGGCAGCCTAACAACGCCTTTCATTGAATGAGTTATTCGCCAGCCTGTGCTTAAGGCTACATCAAGAGGAAACAAACCTTAGAGATAGAACGTAGTACTACTGTATTGTGTCAAGTTTCAAGAAGCTAGCACAAACCGTGTTTGATTTAGAGTTCGAACTGCATCTGTCAATATAGGAGAAAACAGAGTGAAACCTAAAAATTCAAACTGTTACTGCAAACGGATGCTTCAACGTAGGAGAACGAAACTTGGGCATCCAAGTGGGATTGGTGTACTGATCATTACTTGAAAGTATCATGAAGATTGGATGAAAAAATGTATGTTGTGATTTCAGGAGACTGTAGTTTTTTGGCAGCCTAACAACGCCTTTCATTGAATGAGTTATTCGCAAGCCTGTGCTTAAGGCTACATCAAGAGGAAACAAACCTTAGAGATAGAATGTAGAACTACTGTATTGTGTCACGTTTCAAGAAGCTAGCACAAACCGTGTTTGATTTAGAGTTCTAACTGCATCTGTCAATATAGAAGAAAACGCAGTGAAACCTAAAAATTCAAACTGTTACTGCAAACGGATGCTTCAATGTAGGAGAACGAAACTTGGACATCCAAGTTTGATTGGAGTACTGTTCGTTATTTGAAAGTATCAGGAAGGTCAGAAAAAAAATATATGTTGTGATTTCAGGAGACTGTAGTTTTTTGGCAGCCTAACAACGCCTTTCATTGAATGAGTTATTCGCCAGCCTGTGCTTAAGGCTACATCAAGAGGAAACAAACCTTAGAGATAGAACATAGAACTACTGTATTGTGTCAAGTTTCAAGAAGCTAGCACAAACCGTGTTTGATTTAGAGTTCGAACTGCATCTGTCAATATAGGAGAAAACAGAGTGAAACCTAAAAATTCAAACTGTTACTGCAAACGGATGCTTCAACGTAGGAGAACGATACTTGGGCATCCAAGTGGGATTGGTGTACTGATCATTACTTGAAAGTATCATGAAGATTGGATGAAAAAAATGTATGTTGAGATTTCAGGAGACTCTAGTTTTTGAAAGTTTGGCAATCCCTTTCAATATAAGTGTTATTCGCGAGTCCCTGTATTAGGCTACATCAAGAGGAAACAAACTTTAGAGATAGAACGTAGAACTACTGTATTGTGTCACGTTTCAAGAAGCTAGCACAAACAGTGTTTGATTTAGAGTTCTAACTGCATCTGTCAATATAGAAAAAAACGCAGTGAAACCTAAAAATTCAAACTGTTACTGCAAACGGATGCGTCAACGTAGGAGAACGAAACTTGGACATCCAAGTTTGATTGGAGTACTGCTCATTATTTGAAAGTATCAGGAAGGTCGGAAAAAAAAATATATGTTGTGATTTCAGGAGACTGTAGTTTTTTGGCAGCCTAACAACGCCTTTCATTGAATGAGTTATTCGCCAGCCTGTGCTTAAGGCTACATCAAGACTAAACAAACCTTAGAGATAGAACGTAGAACTACTGTATTGTGTCAAGTTTCAAGAAGCTAGCACAAACCGTGTTTGATTTAGAGTTCGAACTGCATCTGTCAATATAGGAGAAAACAGAGTGAAACCTAAAAATTCAAACTGTTACTGCAAACGGATGCTTCAACGTAGGAGAACGAAACTTGGGCATCCAAGTGGGATTGATGTACTGATCATTACTTGAAAGTATCATGAAGATTGGATGAAAAAAATGTATGTTGAGATTTCAGGAGACTCTAGTTTTTGGAAGTTTGGCAATCCCTTTCAATATAAGTGTTATTCGCGAGTCCCTGTATTAGGCTACATCAAGAGGAAACAAACCTTAGGGATACAACGTAGAACTACTGTATTGTGTCACGTTTCAAGAAGCTAGCACAAACCGTGTTTGATTTAGAGTTCTAACTGCATCTGTCAATATAGAAGAAAACGCAGTGAAACCTAAAAATTCAAACTGTTACTGCAAACGGATGCTTCAACGTAGGAGAACGAAACTTGGGCATCCAAGTGGGATTGGTGTACTGATCATTACTTGAAAGTATCATGAAGATTGGATGAAAAAAATGTATGTTGAGATTTCAGGAGACTCTAGTTTTTGGAAGTTTGGCAACCCCTTTCAATATAAGTGTTATTCGCGAGTCCCTGTATTAGGCTACATCAAGAGGAAACAAACCTTAGAGATAGAACGTAGAACTACTGTATTGTGTCACGTTTCAAGAAGCTAGCACAAACCGTGTTTGATTTAGAGTTCTAACTGCATCTGTCAATATAGAAGAAAACAGAGTGAAACCTAAAAATTCAAACTGTTACTGCAAACGGATGCTTCAACGTAGGAGAACGAAACTTGGACATCCAAGTTTGATTGGAGTACTGCTCATTATTTGAAAGTATCAGGAAGGTCGGAAAAAAAATATATGTTGTGATTTCAGGAGACTGTAGTTTTTTGGCAGCCTAACAACGCCTTTCATTGAATGAGTTATTCGCCAGCCTGTGCTTAAGGCTACATCAAGAGGAAACAAACCTTAGAGATAGAACGTAGAACTACTGTATTGTGTCAAGTTTCAAGAAGCTAGCACAAACCGTGTTTGATTTAGAGTTCGAACTGCATCTGTCAATATAGGAGAAAACAGAGTGAAACCTAAAAATTCAAACTGTTACTGCAAACGGATGCTTCAACGTAGGAGAACGAAACTTGGGCATCCAAGTGGGATTGGTGTACTGATCATTACTTGAAAGTATCATGAAGATTGGATGAAAAAATGTATGTTGTGATTTCAGGAGACTGTAGTTTTTTGGCAGCCTAACAACGCCTTTCATTGAATGAGTTATTCGCCAGCCTGTGCTTAAGGCTACATCAAGAGGAAACAAACCTTAGAGATAGAACGTAGAACTACTGTATTGTGTCACGTTTCAAGAAGCTAGCACAAACCGTGTTTGATTTAGAGTTCTAACTGCATCTGTCAATACAGAAGAAAACGCAGCGAAACCTAAAAATTCAAACAGTTACTGCAAACGGATGCTTCAACGTAGGAGAACGAAACTTGGACATCCAAGTTTGATTGGAGTACTGCTCATTATTTGAAAGTATCAGGAAGGTCGGAAAAAAAATATATGTTGTGATTTCAGGAGACTGTAGTTTTTTGGCAGCCTAACAACGCCTTTCATTGAATGAGTTATTCGCCAGCCTGTGCTTAAGGCTACATCAAGAGGAAACAAACCTTAGAGATAGAACGTAGAACTACTGTATTGTGTCAAGTTTCAAGAAGCTAGCACAAACCGTGTTTGATTTAGAGTTCGAACTGCATCTGTCAATATAGGAGAAAACAGAGTGAAACCTAAAAATTCAAACTGTTACTGCAAACGGATGCTTCAACGTAGGAGAACGAAACTTGGGCATCCAATTGGGATTGGTGTACTGATCATTACTTGAAAGTATCATGAAGATTGGATGAAAAAATGTATGTTGTGATTTCAGGAGACTGTAGTTTTTTGGCAGCCTAACAACGCCTTTCATTGAATGAGTTATTCGCCAGCCTGTGCTTAAGGCTACATCAAGAGGAAACAAACCTTAGAGATAGAACGTAGAACTACTGTATTGTGTCACGTTTCAAGAAGCTAGCACAAACCGTGTTTGATTTAGAGTTCTAACTGCATCTGTCAATATAGAAGAAAACGCAGTGAAACCTAAAAATTCAACCTGTTACTGCAAACGGATGCTTCAACGTAGGAGAACGAAACTTGGACATCCAAGTTTGATTGGAGTACTGCTCATTATTTGAAAGTATCAGGAAGGTCGGAAAAAAAAAATATGTTGTGATTTCTGGAGACTGTAGTTTTTTGGCAGCCTAACAACGCCTTTCATTGAATGAGTTATTCGCCAGCCTGTGCTTAAGGCTACATCAAGAGGAAACAAACCTTAGAGATAGAACGTAGAACTACTTTATTGTGTCAAGTTTCAAGAAGCTAGCACAAACCGTGTTTGATTTAGAGTTCGAACTGCATCTGTCAATATAGGAGAAAACAGAGTGAAAACTAAAAATTCAAACTGTTACTGCAAACGGATGCTTCAACGTAGGAGAACGATACATGGGCATCCAAGTGGGATTGGTGTACTGATCATTACTTGAAAGTATCATGAAGATTGGATGAAAAAAATGTATGTTGAGATTTCAGGAGACTCTAGTTTTTGGAAGTTTGGCAATCCCTTTCAATATAAGTGTTATTCGCGAGTACCTGTATTAGGCTACATCAAGAGGAAACAAACCTTAGAGATAGAACGTAGAACTACTGTATTGTGTCACGTTTCAAGAAGCTAGCACAAACCGTGTTTGATTTAGAGTTCTAACTGCATCTGTCAATATAGAAGAAAACGCAGTGAAACCTAAAAATTCAAACTGTTACTGCAAACGGATGCTTCAACGTAGGAGAACGAAACTTGGACATCCAAGTTTGATTGGAGTACTGCTCATTATTTGAAAGTATCAGGAAGGTCGGAAAAAAAAATATATGTTGTGATTTCAGGAGACTGTAGTTTTTTGGCAGCCTAACAACGCCTTTCATTGAATGAGTTATTCGCCAGCCTGTGCTTAAGGCTACATCAAGAGGAAACAAACCTTAGAGATAGAACGTAGAACTACTGTATTGTGTCAAGTTTCAAGAAGCTAGCACAAACCGTGTTTGATTTAGAGTTCGAACTGCATCTGTCAATATAGGAGAAAACAGAGTGAAACCTAAAAATTCAAACTGTTACTGCAAACGGATGCTTCAACGTAGGAGAAGGAAACTTGGGCATCCAAGTGGGATTGGTGTACTGATCATTACTTGAAAGTATCATGAAGATTGGATGAAAAAATGTATGTTGAGATTTCAGGAGACTCTAGTTTTTGGAAGTTTGGCAACCCCTTTCAATATAAGTGTTATTCGCGAGTCCCTGTATTAGGCTACATCAAGAGGAAACAAACCTTAGAGATAGAACGTAGAACTACTGTATTGTGTCACGTTTCAAGAAGCTAGCACAAACCGTGTTTGATTTAGAGTTCTAACTGCATCTGTCAATATAGAAGAAAACAGAGTGAAACCTAAAAATTCAAACTGTTACTGCAAACGGATGCTTCAACGTAGGAGAACGAAACTTGGACATCCAAGTTTGATTGGAGTACTGCTCATTATTTGAAAGTATCAGGAAGGTCGGAAAAAAAATATATGTTGTGATTTCAGGAGACTATAGTTTTTTGGCAGCCTAACAACGCCTTTCATTGAATGAGTTATTCGCCAGCCTGTGCTTAAGGCTACATCAAGAGGAAACAAACCTTAGAGATAGAACGTAGAACTACTGTATTGTGTCAAGTTTCAAGAAGCTAGCACAAACCGTGTTTGATTTAGAGTTCGAACTGCATCTGTCAATATAGGAGAAAACAGAGTGAAACCTAAAAATTCAAACTGTTACTGCAAACGGATGCTTCAACGTAGGAGAACGATACTTGGGCATCCAAGTGGGATTGGTGTACTGATCATTACTTGAAAGTATCATGAAGATTAGATGAAAATATGTATGTTGAGATTTCAGGAGATTCTAGTTTTTGGAAATTTGGCAACCCCTTTCAATATAAGTGTTATTCGCGAGTCCCTGTATTAGGCTAAATCAAGAGGAAACAAACCTTGGAGATAGAACGTAGAACTACTGTATTGTGTCACGTTTCAAGAAGCTAGCACAAACCGTGTTTGATTTAGAGTTCGAACTGCATCTGTCAATATAGAAGAAAACGCAGTGAAACCTAAAAATTCAAACTGTTACTGCAAACGGATGCTTCAACGTAGGAGAACGAAACTTGGACATCCAAGTTTGATTGGAGTACTGCTCATTATTTGAAAGTATCAGGAAGGTCGGAAAAAAAATATATGTTGTGATTTCAGGAGACTGTAGTTTTTTGGCAGCCTAACAACGCCTTTCATTGAATGAGTTATTCGCCAGCCTGTGCTTAAGGCTACATCAAGAGGAAACAAACCTTAGAGATAGAACGTAGAACTACTGTATTGTGTCAAGTTTCAAGAAGCTAGCACAAACCGTGTTTGATTTAGAGTTCGAACTGCATCTGTCAATATAGGAGAAAAGAGAGTGAAACCTAAAAATTCAAACTGTTACTGCAAACGGATGCTTCAACGTAGGAGAACGAAACTTGGGCATCCAAGTGGGATTGGTGTACTGATCATTACTTGAAAGTATCATGAAGATTGGATGAAAAAATGTATGTTGTGATTTCAGGAGACTGTAGTTTTTTGGCAGCCTAACAACGCCTTTCATTGAATGAGTTATTCGCCAGCCTGTGCTTAAGGCTACATCAAGAGGAAACAAACCTTAGAGATAGAACGTAGAACTACTGTATTGTGTCAAGTTTCAAGAAGCTAGCAAAAACCGTGTTTGATTTAGAGTTCGAACTGCATCTGTCAATATAGGAGAAAACAGAGTGAAACCTAAAAATTCAAACTGTTACTGCAAACGGATGCTTCAACGTAGGAGAACGAAACTTGGGCATCCAAGTGGGATTGGTGTACTGATCATTACTTGAAAGTATCATGAAGATTGGATGAAAAAATGTATGTTGAGATTTCAGGAGACTCTAGTTTTTGGAAGTTTGGCAACCCCTTTCAATATAAGTGTTATTCGCGAGTCCCTGTATTAGGCTACATCAAGAGGAAACAAACCTTAGAGATAGAACGTAGAACTACTGTATTGTGTCACGTTTCAAGAAGCTAGCACAAACCGTGTTTGATTTAGAGTTCTAACTGCATCTGTCAATATAGAAGAAAACGCAGTGAAACCTAAAAATTCAAACTGTTACTGCAAACGGATGCTTCAACGTAGGAGAACGAAACTTGGACATCCAAGTTTGATGGGAGTACTGCTCATTATTTGAAAGTATCAGGAAGGTCGGAAAAAAAATATATGTTGTGATTTCAGGAGACTGTAGTTTTTTGGCAGCCTAACAACGCCTTTCATTGAATGAGTTATTCGCCAGCCTGTGCTTAAGGCTACATCAAGAGGAAACAAACCTTAGAGATAGAACGTAGAACTACTGTATTGTGTCAAGTTTCAAGAAGCTAGCACAAACCGTGTTTGATTTAGAGTTCGAACTGCATCTGTCAATATAGGAGAAAACAGAGTGAAACCTAAAAATTCAAACTGTTACTGCAAACGGATGCTTCAACGTAGGAGAACGAAACTTGGGCATCCAAGTGGGATTGGTGTACTGATCATTACTTGAAAGTATCATGAAGATTGGATGAAAAAATGTATGTTGTGATTTCAGGAGACTGTAGTTTTTTGGCAGCCTAACAACGCCTTTCATTGAATGAGTTATTCGCAAGCCTGTGCTTAAGGCTACATCAAGAGGAAACAAACCTTAGAGATAGAATGTAGAACTACTGTATTGTGTCACGTTTCAAGAAGCTAGCACAAACCGTGTTTGATTTAGAGTTCTAACTGCATCTGTCAATATAGAAGAAAACGCAGTGAAACCTAAAAATTCAAACTGTTACTGCAAACGGATGCTTCAATGTAGGAGAACGAAACTTGGACATCCAAGTTTGATTGGAGTACTGTTCGTTATTTGAAAGTATCAGGAAGGTCAGAAAAAAAATATATGTTGTGATTTCAGGAGACTGTAGTTTTTTGGCAGCCTAACAACGCCTTTCATTGAATGAGTTATTCGCCAGCCTGTGCTTAAGGCTACATCAAGAGGAAACAAACCTTAGAGATAGAACGTAGAACTACTGTATTGTGTCAAGTTTCAAGAAGCTAGCACAAACCGTGTTTGATTTAGAGTTCGAACTGCATCTGTCAATATAGGAGAAAACAGAGTGAAACCTAAAAATTCAAACTGTTACTGCAAACGGATGCTTCAACGTAGGAGAACGAAACTTGGGCATCCAAGTGGGATTGGTGTACTGATCATTACTTGAAAGTATCATGAAGATTGGATGAAAAAAATGTATGTTGAGATTTCAGGAGACTCTAGTTTTTGGAAGTTTGGCAATCCCTTTCAATATAAGTGTTATTCGCGAGTCCCTGTATTAGGCTACATCAAGAGGAAACAAACCTTAGGGATACAACGTAGAACTACTGTATTGTGTCACGTTTCAAGAAGCTAGCACAAACCGTGTTTGATTTAGAGTTCTAACTGCATCTGTCAATATAGAAGAAAACGCAGTGAAACCTAAAAATTCAAACTGTTACTGCAAACGGATGCTTCAACGTAGGAGAACGAAACTTGGGCATCCAAGTGGGATTGGTGTACTGATCATTACTTGAAAGTATCATGAAGATTGGATGAAAAAAATGTATGTTGAGATTTCAGGAGACTCTAGTTTTTGGAAGTTTGGCAACCCCTTTCAATATAAGTGTTATTCGCGAGTCCCTGTATTAGGCTACATCAAGAGGAAACAAACCTTAGAGATAGAACGTAGAACTACTGTATTGTGTCACGTTTCAAGAAGCTAGCACAAACCGTGTTTGATTTAGAGTTCTAACTGCATCTGTCAATATAGAAGAAAACAGAGTGAAACCTAAAAATTCAAACTGTTACTGCAAACGGATGCTTCAACGTAGGAGAACGAAACTTGGACATCCAAGTTTGATTGGAGTACTGCTCATTATTTGAAAGTATCAGGAAGGTCGGAAAAAAAATATATGTTGTGATTTCAGGAGACTGTAGTTTTTTGGCAGCCTAACAACGCCTTTCATTGAATGAGTTATTCGCCAGCCTGTGCTTAAGGCTACATCAAGAGGAAACAAACCTTAGAGATAGAACGTAGAACTACTGTATTGTGTCAAGTTTCAAGAAGCTAGCACAAACCGTGTTTGATTTAGAGTTCGAACTGCATCTGTCAATATAGGAGAAAACAGAGTGAAACCTAAAAATTCAAACTGTTACTGCAAACGGATGCTTCAACGTAGGAGAACGAAACTTGGGCATCCAAGTGGGATTGGTGTACTGATCATTACTTGAAAGTATCATGAAGATGGGATGAAAAAATGTATGTTGTGATTTCAGGAGACTGTAGTTTTTTGGCAGCCTAACAACGCCTTTCATTGAATGAGTTATTCGCCAGCCTGTGCTTAAGGCTACATCAAGAGGAAACAAACCTTAGAGATAGAACGTAGAACTACTGTATTGTGTCACGTTTCAAGAAGCTAGCACAAACCGTGTTTGATTTATAGTTCTAACTGCATCTGTCAATATAGAAGAAAACGCAGCGAAACCTAAAATTTCAAACTGTTACTGCAAACGGATGCTTCAACGTAGGAGAACGAAACTTGGACATCCAAGTTTGATTGGAGTACTGCTCATTATTTGAAAGTATCAGGAAGGTCGGAAAAAAAATATAGGTTGTGATTTCAGGAGACTGTAGTTTTTTGGCAGCCTAACAACGCCTTTCATTAAATGAGTTATTCGTCAGCCTGTGCTTAAGGCTACATCAAGAGGAAACAAACCTTAGAGATAGAACGTAGAACTACTGTATTGTGTCAAGTTTCAAGAAGCTAGCACAAACCGTGTTTGATTTAGAGTTCGAACTGCATCTGTCAATATAGGAGAAAACAGAGTGAAACCTAAAAATTCAAACTGTTACTGCAAACGGATGCTTCAACGTAGGAGAACGAAACTTGGGCATCCAAGTGGGATTGGTGTACTGATCATTACTTGAAAGTATCATGAAGATTGGATGAAAAAATGTATGTTGTGATTTCAGGAGACTGTAGTTTTTTGGCAGCCTAACAACGCCTTTCATTGAATGAGTTATTCGCCAGCCTGTGCTTAAGGCTACATCAAGAGGAAACAAACCTTAGAGATAGAACGTAGAACTACTGTATTGTGTCAAGTTTCAAGAAGCTAGCACAAACCGTGTTTGATTTAGAGTTCGAACTGCATCTGTCAATATAGGAGAAAACAGAGTGAAACCTAAAAATTCAAACTGTTACTGCAAACGGATGCTTCAACGTAGGAGAACGATACTTGGGCATCCAAGTGGGATTGGTGTACTGATCATTACTTGAAAGTATCATGAAGATTGGATGAAAAAATGTATGTTGAGATTTCAGGAGACTCTAGTTTTTGGAAGTTTGGCAACCCCTTTCAATATAAGTGCTATTCGCGAGTCCCTGTATTAGGCTACATCAAGAGGAAACAAACCTTAGAGATAGAACGTAGAACTACTGTATTGTGTCACGTTTCAAGAAGCTAGCACAAACCGTGTTTGATTTAGAGTTCTAACTGCATCTGTCAATATAGAAGAAAACGCAGTGAAACCTAAAAATTCAAACTGTTACTGCAAACGGATGCTTCAACGTAGGAGAACGAAACTTGGACATCCAAGTTTGATTGGAGTACTGCTCATTATTTGAAAGTATCAGGAAGGTCGGAAAAAAAAATATATGTTGTGATTTCAGGAGACTGTAGTTTTTTGGCAGCCTAACAACGCCTTTCATTGAATGAGTTATTCGCCAGCCTGTGCTTAAGGCTACATCAAGACTAAACAAACCTTAGAGATAGAACGTAGAACTACTGTATTGTGTCAAGTTTCAAGAAGCTAGCACAAACCGTGTTTGATTTAGAGTTCGAACTGCATCTGTCAATATAGGAGAAAACAGAGTGAAACCTAAAAATTCAAACTGTTACTGCAAACGGATGCTTCAACGTAGGAGAACGAAACTTGGGCATCCAAGTGGGATTGATGTACTGATCATTACTTGAAAGTATCATGAAGATTGGATGAAAAAAATGTATGTTGAGATTTCAGGAGACTCTAGTTTTTGGAAGTTTGGCAATCCCTTTCAATATAAGTGTTATTCGCGAGTCCCTGTATTAGGCTACATCAAGAGGAAACAAACCTTAGGGATACAACGTAGAACTACTGTATTGTGTCACGTTTCAAGAAGCTAGCACAAACCGTGTTTGATTTAGAGTTCTAACTGCATCTGTAAATATAGAAGAAAACGCAGTGAAACCTAAAAATTCAAACTGTTACTGCAAACGGATGCTTCAACGTAGGAGAACGAAACTTGGGCATCCAAGTGGGATTGGTGTACTGATCATTACTTGAAAGTATCATGAAGATTGGATGAAAAAAATGTATGTTGAGATTTCAGGAGACTCTAGTTTTTGGAAGTTTGGCAACCCCTTTCAATATAAGTGTTATTCGCGAGTCCCTGTATTAGGCTACATCAAGAGGAAACAAACCTTAGAGATAGAACGTAGAACTACTGTATTGTGTCACGTTTCAAGAAGCTAGTACAAACCGTGTTTGATTTAGAGTTCTAACTGCATCTGTCAATATAGAAGAAAACAGAGTGAAACCTAAAAATTCAAACTGTTACTGCAAACGGATGCTTCAACGTAGGAGAACGAAACTTGGACATCCAAGTTTGATTGGAGTACTGCTCATTATTTGAAAGTATCAGGAAGGTCGGAAAAAAAATATATGTTGTGATTTCAGGAGACTGTAGTTTTTTGGCAGCCTAACAACGCCTTTCATTGAATGAGTTATTCGCCAGCCTGTGCTTAAGGCTACATCAAGAGGAAACAAACCTTAGAGATAGAACGTAGAACTACTGTATTGTGTCAAGTTTCAAGAAGCTAGCACAAACCGTGTTTGATTTAGAGTTCGAACTGCATCTGTCAATATAGGAGAAAACAGAGTGAAACCTAAAAATTCAAACTGTTACTGCAAACGGATGCTTCAACGTAGGAGAACGAAACTTGGGCATCCAAGTGGGATTGGTGTACTGATCATTACTTGAAAGTATCATGAAGATGGGATGAAAAAATGTATGTTGTGATTTCAGGAGACTGTAGTTTTTTGGCAGCCTAACAACGCCTTTCATTGAATGAGTTATTCGCCAGCCTGTGCTTAAGGCTACATCAAGAGGAAACAAACCTTAGAGATAGAACGTAGAACTACTGTATTGTGTCACGTTTCAAGAAGCTAGCACAAACCGTGTTTGATTTATAGTTCTAACTGCATCTGTCAATATAGAAGAAAACGCAGCGAAACCTAAAAATTCAAACTGTTACTGCAAACGGATGCTTCAACGTAGGAGAACGAAACTTGGACATCCAAGTTTGATTGGAGTACTGCTCATTATTTGAAAGTATCAGGAAGGTCGGAAAAAAAATATAGGTTGTGATTTCAGGAGACTGTAGTTTTTTGGCAGCCTAACAACGCCTTTCATTGAATGAGTTATTCGTCAGCCTGTGCTTAAGGCTACATCAAGAGGAAACAAACCTTAGAGATAGAACGTAGAACTACTGTATTGTGTCAAGTTTCAAGAAGCTAGCACAAACCGTGTTTGATTTAGAGTTCGAACTGCATCTGTCAATATAGGAGAAAACAGAGTGAAACCTAAAAATTCAAACTGTTACTGCAAACGGATGCTTCAACGTAGGAGAACGATACTTGGGCATCCAAGTGGGATTGGTGTACTGATCATTACTTGAAAGTATCATGAAGATTGGATGAAAAAATGTATGTTGAGATTTCAGGAGACTCTAGTTTTTGGAAGTTTGGCAACCCCTTTCAATATAAGTGCTATTCGCGAGTCCCTGTATTAGGCTACATCAAGAGGAAACAAACCTTAGAGATAGAACGTAGAACTACTGTATTGTGTCACGTTTCAAGAAGCTAGCACAAACCGTGTTTGATTTAGAGTTCTAACTGCATCTGTCAATATAGAAGAAAACGCAGTGAAACCTAAAAATTCAAACTGTTACTGCAAACGGATGCTTCAACGTAGGAGAACGAAACTTGGACATCCAAGTTTGATTGGAGTACTGCTCATTATTTGAAAGTATCAGGAAGGTCGGAAAAAAAAATATATGTTGTGATTTCAGGAGACTGTAGTTTTTTGGCAGCCTAACAACGCCTTTCATTGAATGAGTTATTCGCCAGCCTGTGCTTAAGGCTACATCAAGACTAAACAAACCTTAGAGATAGAACGTAGAACTACTGTATTGTGTCAAGTTTCAAGAAGCTAGCACAAACCGTGTTTGATTTAGAGTTCGAACTGCATCTGTCAATATAGGAGAAAACAGAGTGAAACCTAAAAATTCAAACTGTTACTGCAAACGGATGCTTCAACGTAGGAGAACGAAACTTGGGCATCCAAGTGGGATTGATGTACTGATCATTACTTGAAAGTATCATGAAGATTGGATGAAAAAAATGTATGTTGAGATTTCAGGAGACTCTAGTTTTTGGAAGTTTGGCAATCCCTTTCAATATAAGTGTTATTCGCGAGTCCCTGTATTAGGCTACATCAAGAGGAAACAAACCTTAGGGATACAACGTAGAACTACTGTATTGTGTCACGTTTCAAGAAGCTAGCACAAACCGTGTTTGATTTAGAGTTCTAACTGCATCTGTAAATATAGAAGAAAACGCAGTGAAACCTAAAAATTCAAACTGTTACTGCAAACGGATGCTTCAACGTAGGAGAACGAAACTTGGGCATCCAAGTGGGATTGGTGTACTGATCATTACTTGAAAGTATCATGAAGATTGGATGAAAAAAATGTATGTTGAGATTTCAGGAGACTCTAGTTTTTGGAAGTTTGGCAACCCCTTTCAATATAAGTGTTATTCGCGAGTCCCTGTATTAGGCTACATCAAGAGGAAACAAACCTTAGAGATAGAACGTAGAACTACTGTATTGTGTCACGTTTCAAGAAGCTAGTACAAACCGTGTTTGATTTAGAGTTCTAACTGCATCTGTCAATATAGAAGAAAACAGAGTGAAACCTAAAAATTCAAACTGTTACTGCAAACGGATGCTTCAACGTAGGAGAACGAAACTTGGACATCCAAGTTTGATTGGAGTACTGCTCATTATTTGAAAGTATCAGGAAGGTCGGAAAAAAAATATATGTTGTGATTTCAGGAGACTGTAGTTTTTTGGCAGCCTAACAACGCCTTTCATTGAATGAGTTATTCGCCAGCCTGTGCTTAAGGCTACATCAAGAGGAAACAAACCTTAGAGATAGAACGTAGAACTACTGTATTGTGTCAAGTTTCAAGAAGCTAGCACAAACCGTGTTTGATTTAGAGTTCGAACTGCATCTGTCAATATAGGAGAAAACAGAGTGAAACCTAAAAATTCAAACTGTTACTGCAAACGGATGCTTCAACGTAGGAGAACGAAACTTGGGCATCCAAGTGGGATTGGTGTACTGATCATTACTTGAAAGTATCATGAAGATGGGATGAAAAAATGTATGTTGTGATTTCAGGAGACTGTAGTTTTTTGGCAGCCTAACAACGCCTTTCATTGAATGAGTTATTCGCCAGCCTGTGCTTAAGGCTACATCAAGAGGAAACAAACCTTAGAGATAGAACGTAGAACTACTGTATTGTGTCACGTTTCAAGAAGCTAGCACAAACCGTGTTTGATTTATAGTTCTAACTGCATCTGTCAATATAGAAGAAAACGCAGCGAAACCTAAAAATTCAAACTGTTACTGCAAACGGATGCTTCAACGTAGGAGAACGAAACTTGGACATCCAAGTTTGATTGGAGTACTGCTCATTATTTGAAAGTATCAGGAAGGTCGGAAAAAAAATATAGGTTGTGATTTCAGGAGACTGTAGTTTTTTGGCAGCCTAACAACGCCTTTCATTGAATGAGTTATTCGTCAGCCTGTGCTTAAGGCTACATCAAGAGGAAACAAACCTTAGAGATAGAACGTAGAACTACTGTATTGTGTCAAGTTTCAAGAAGCTAGCACAAACCGTGTTTGATTTAGAGTTCGAACTGCATCTGTCAATATAGGAGAAAAGAGAGTGAAACCTAAAAATTCAAACTGTTACTGCAAACGGATGCTTCAACGTAGGAGAACGAAACTTGGGCATCCAAGTGGGATTGGTGTACTGATCATTACTTGAAAGTATCATGAAGATTGGATGAAAAAATGTATGTTGTGATTTCAGGAGACTGTAGTTTTTTGGCAGCCTAACAACGCCTTTCATTGAATGAGTTATTCGCCAGCCTGTGCTTAAGGCTACATCAAGAGGAAACAAACCTTAGAGATAGAACGTAGAACTACTGTATTGTGTCAAGTTTCAAGAAGCTAGCACAAACCGTGTTTGATTTAGAGTTCGAACTGCATCTGTCAATATAGGAGAAAACAGAGTGAAACCTAAAAATTCAAACTGTTACTGCAAACGGATGCTTCAACGTAGGAGAACGATACTTGGGCATCCAAGTGGGATTGGTGTACTGATCATTACTTGAAAGTATCATGAAGATTGGATGAAAAAATGTATGTTGAGATTTCAGGAGACTCTAGTTTTTGGAAGTTTGGCAACCCCTTTCAATATAAGTGTTATTCGCGAGTCCCTGTATTAGGCTACATCAAGAGGAAACAAACCTTAGAGATAGAACGTAGAACTACTGTATTGTGTCACGTTTCAAGAAGCTAGCACAAACCGTGTTTGATTTAGAGTTCTAACTGCATCTGTCAATATAGAAGAAAACGCAGTGAAACCTAAAAATTCAAACTGTTACTGCAAACGGATGCTTCAACGTAGGAGAACGAAACTTGGACATCCAAGTTTGATTGGAGTACTGCTCATTATTTGAAAGTATCAGGAATGTCAGAAAAAAAATATATGTTGTGATTTCAGGAGACTGTAGTTTTTTAGCAGCCTAACAACGCCTTTCATTGAATGAGTTATTCGCCAGCCTGTGCTTAAGGCTACATCAAGAGGAAACAAACCTTAGAGATAGAATGTAGAACTACTGTATTGTGTCACGTTTCAAGAAGCTAGCACAAACCGTGTTTGATTTAGAGTTCTAACTGCATCTGTCAATATAGAAGAAAACAGAGTGAAACCTAAAAATTCAAACTGTTACTGCAAACGGATGCTTCAACGTAGGAGAACGAAACTTGGACATCCAAGTTTGATGGGAGTACTGCTCATTATTTGAAAGTATCAGGAAGGTCGGAAAAAAAATATATGTTGTGATTTCAGGAGACTGTAGTTTTTTGGCAGCCTAACAACGCCTTTCATTGAATGAGTTATTCGCCAGCCTGTGCTTAAGGCTACATCAAGAGGAAACAAACCTTAGAGATAGAACGTAGAACTACTGTATTGTGTCAAGTTTCAAGAAGCTAGCACAAACCGTGTTTGATTTAGAGTTCGAACTGCATCTGTCAATATAGGAGAAAACAGAGTGAAACCTAAAAATTCAAACTGTTACTGCAAACGGATGCTTCAACGTAGGAGAACGAAACTTGGGCATCCAAGTGGGATTGGTGTACTGATCATTACTTGAAAGTATCATGAAGATTGGATGAAAAAATGTATGTTGTGATTTCAGGAGACTGTAGTTTTTTGGCAGCCTAACAACGCCTTTCATTGAATGAGTTATTCGCCAGCCTGTGCTTAAGGCTACATCAAGAGGAAACAAACCTTAGATATAGAACGTAGAACTACTGTATTGTGTCAAGTTTCAAGAAGCTAGCACAAACCGTGTTTGATTTAGAGTTCGAACTGCATCTGTCAATATAGGAGAAAACAGAGTGAAACCTAAAAATTCAAACTGTTACTGCAAACGGATGCTTCAACGTAGGAGAACGATACTTGGGCATCCAAGTGGGATTGGTGTACTGATCATTACTTGAAAGTATCATGAAGATTGGATGAAAATATGTATGTTGAGATTTCAGGAGACTCTAGTTTTTGGAAGGTTGGCAACCCCTTTCAATATAAGTGTTATTCGCGAGTCCCTGTATTAGGCTACATCAAGAGGAAACAAACCTTAGAGATAGAACGTAGAACTACTGTATTGTGTCACGTTTCAAGAAGCTAGCACAAACCGTGTTTGATTTAGAGTTCTAACTGCATCTGTCAATATAGAAGAAAACGCAGTGAAACCTAAAAATTCAAACTGTTACTGCAAACGGATGCTTCAACGTAGGAGAACGAAACTTGGACATCCAAGTTTGATTGGAGTACTGCTCATTATTTGAAAGTATCAGGAAGGTCGGAAAAAAAAATATATGTTGTGATTTCAGGAGACTGTAGTTTTTTGGCAGCCTAACAACGCCTTTCATTGAATGAGTTATTCGCCAGCCTGTGCTTAAGGCTACATCAAGACTAAACAAACCTTAGAGATAGAACGTAGAACTACTGTATTGTGTCAAGTTTCAAGAAGCTAGCACAAACCGTGTTTGATTTAGAGTTCGAACTGCATCTGTCAATATAGGAGAAAACAGAGTGAAACCTAAAAATTCAAACTGTTACTGCAAACGGATGCTTCAACGTAGGAGAACGAAACTTGGGCATCCAAGTGGGATTGATGTACTGATCATTACTTGAAAGTATCATGAAGATTGGATGAAAAAAATGTATGTTGAGATTTCAGGAGACTCTAGTTTTTGGAAGTTTGGCAATCCCTTTCAATATAAGTGTTATTCGCGAGTCCCTGTATTAGGCTACATCAAGAGGAAACAAACCTTAGGGATACAACGTAGAACTACTGTATTGTGTCACGTTTCAAGAAGCTAGCACAAACCGTGTTTGATTTAGAGTTCTAACTGCATCTGTAAATATAGAAGAAAACGCAGTGAAACCTAAAAATTCAAACTGTTACTGCAAACGGATGCTTCAACGTAGGAGAACGAAACTTGGGCATCCAAGTGGGATTGGTGTACTGATCATTACTTGAAAGTATCATGAAGATTGGATGAAAAAAATGTATGTTGAGATTTCAGGAGACTCTAGTTTTTGGAAGTTTGGCAACCCCTTTCAATATAAGTGTTATTCGCGAGTCCCTGTATTAGGCTACATCAAGAGGAAACAAACCTTAGAGATAGAACGTAGAACTACTGTATTGTGTCACGTTTCAAGAAGCTAGTACAAACCGTGTTTGATTTAGAGTTCTAACTGCATCTGTCAATATAGAAGAAAACAGAGTGAAACCTAAAAATTCAAACTGTTACTGCAAACGGATGCTTCAACGTAGGAGAACGAAACTTGGACATCCAAGTTTGATTGGAGTACTGCTCATTATTTGAAAGTATCAGGAAGGTCGGAAAAAAAATATATGTTGTGATTTCAGGAGACTGTAGTTTTTTGGCAGCCTAACAACGCCTTTCATTGAATGAGTTATTCGCCAGCCTGTGCTTAAGGCTACATCAAGAGGAAACAAACCTTAGAGATAGAACGTAGAACTACTGTATTGTGTCAAGTTTCAAGAAGCTAGCACAAACCGTGTTTGATTTAGAGTTCGAACTGCATCTGTCAATATAGGAGAAAACAGAGTGAAACCTAAAAATTCAAACTGTTACTGCAAACGGATGCTTCAACGTAGGAGAACGAAACTTGGGCATCCAAGTGGGATTGGTGTACTGATCATTACTTGAAAGTATCATGAAGATGGGATGAAAAAATGTATGTTGTGATTTCAGGAGACTGTAGTTTTTTGGCAGCCTAACAACGCCTTTCATTGAATGAGTTATTCGCCAGCCTGTGCTTAAGGCTACATCAAGAGGAAACAAACCTTAGAGATAGAACGTAGAACTACTGTATTGTGTCACGTTTCAAGAAGCTAGCACAAACCGTGTTTGATTTATAGTTCTAACTGCATCTGTCAATATAGAAGAAAACGCAGCGAAACCTAAAAATTCAAACTGTTACTGCAAACGGATGCTTCAACGTAGGAGAACGAAACTTGGACATCCAAGTTTGATTGGAGTACTGCTCATTATTTGAAAGTATCAGGAAGGTCGGAAAAAAAATATAGGTTGTGATTTCAGGAGACTGTAGTTTTTTGGCAGCCTAACAACGCCTTTCATTGAATGAGTTATTCGTCAGCCTGTGCTTAAGGCTACATCAAGAGGAAACAAACCTTAGAGATAGAACGTAGAACTACTGTATTGTGTCAAGTTTCAAGAAGCTAGCACAAACCGTGTTTGATTTAGAGTTCGAACTGCATCTGTCAATATAGGAGAAAAGAGAGTGAAACCTAAAAATTCAAACTGTTACTGCAAACGGATGGTTCAACGTAGGAGAACGAAACTTGGGCATCCAAGTGGGATTGGTGTACTGATCATTACTTGAAAGTATCATGAAGATTGGATGAAAAAATGTATGTTGTGATTTCAGGAGACTGTAGTTTTTTGGCAGCCTAACAACGCCTTTCATTGAATGAGTTATTCGCCAGCCTGTGCTTAAGGCTACATCAAGAGGAAACAAACCTTAGAGATAGAACGTAGAACTACTGTATTGTGTCAAGTTTCAAGAAGCTAGCACAAACCGTGTTTGATTTAGAGTTCGAACTGCATCTGTCAATATAGGAGAAAACAGAGTGAAACCTAAAAATTCAAACTGTTACTGCAAACGGATGCTTCAACGTAGGAGAACGATACTTGGGCATCCAAGTGGGATTGGTGTACTGATCATTACTTGAAAGTATCATGAAGATTGGATGAAAAAATGTATGTTGAGATTTCAGGAGACTCTAGTTTTTGGAAGTTTGGCAACCCCTTTCAATATAAGTGTTATTCGCGAGTCCCTGTATTAGGCTACATCAAGAGGAAACAAACCTTAGAGATAGAACGTAGAACTACTGTATTGTGTCACGTTTCAAGAAGCTAGCACAAACCGTGTTTGATTTAGAGTTCTAACTGCATCTGTCCATATAGAAGAAAACGCAGTGAAACCTAAAAATTCAAACTGTTACTGCAAACGGATGCTTCAACGTAGGAGAACGAAACTTGGACATCCAAGTTTGTTTGGAGTACTGCTCATTATTTGAAAGTATCAGGAATGTCAGAAAAAAAATATATGTTGTGATTTCAGGAGACTGTAGTTTTTTAGCAGCCTAACAACGCCTTTCATTGAATGAGTTATTCGCCAGCCTGTGCTTAAGGCTACATCAAGAGGAAACAAACCTTAGAGATAGAATGTAGAACTACTGTATTGTGTCACGTTTCAAGAAGCTAGCACAAACCGTGTTTGATTTAGAGTTCTAACTGCATCTGTCAATATAGAAGAAAACAGAGTGAAACCTAAAAATTCAAACTGTTACTGCAAACGGATGCTTCAACGTAGGAGAACGAAACTTGGACATCCAAGTTTGATGGGAGTACTGCTCATTATTTGAAAGTATCAGGAAGGTCGGAAAAAAAATATATGTTGTGATTTCAGGAGACTGTAGTTTTTTGGCAGCCTAACAACGCCTTTCATTGAATGAGTTATTCGCCAGCCTGTGCTTAAGGCTACATCAAGAGGAAACAAACCTTAGAGATAGAACGTAGAACTACTGTATTGTGTCAAGTTTCAAGAAGCTAGCACAAACCGTGTTTGATTTAGAGTTCGAACTGCATCTGTCAATATAGGAGAAAACAGAGTGAAACCTAAAAATTCAAACTGTTACTGCAAACGGATGCTTCAACGTAGGAGAACGAAACTTGGGCATCCAAGTGGGATTGGTGTACTGATCATTACTTGAAAGTATCATGAAGATTGGATGAAAAAATGTATGTTGTGATTTCAGGAGACTGTAGTTTTTTGGCAGCCTAACAACGCCTTTCATTGAATGAGTTATTCGCAAGCCTGTGCTTAAGGCTACATCAAGAGGAAACAAACCTTAGAGATAGAATGTAGAACTACTGTATTGTGTCACGTTTCAAGAAGCTAGCACAAACCGTGTTTGATTTAGAGTTCTAACTGCATCTGTCAATATAGAAGAAAACGCAGTGAAACCTAAAAATTCAAACTGTTACTGCAAACGGATGCTTCAATGTAGGAGAACGAAACTTGGACATCCAAGTTTGATTGGAGTACTGTTCGTTATTTGAAAGTATCAGGAAGGTCAGAAAAAAAATATATGTTGTGATTTCAGGAGACTGTAGTTTTTTGGCAGCCTAACAACGCCTTTCATTGAATGAGTTATTCGCCAGCCTGTGCTTAAGGCTACATCAAGAGGAAACAAACCTTAGAGATAGAACATAGAACTACTGTATTGTGTCAAGTTTCAAGAAGCTAGCACAAACCGTGTTTGATTTAGAGTTCGAACTGCATCTGTCAATATAGGAGAAAACAGAGTGAAACCTAAAAATTCAAACTGTTACTGCAAACGGATGCTTCAACGTAGGAGAACGATACTTGGGCATCCAAGTGGGATTGGTGTACTGATCATTACTTGAAAGTATCATGAAGATTGGATGAAAAAAATGTATGTTGAGATTTCAGGAGACTCTAGTTTTTGAAAGTTTGGCAATCCCTTTCAATATAAGTGTTATTCGCGAGTCCCTGTATTAGGCTACATCAAGAGGAAACAAACTTTAGAGATAGAACGTAGAACTACTGTATTGTGTCACGTTTCAAGAAGCTAGCACAAACAGTGTTTGATTTAGAGTTCTAACTGCATCTGTCAATATAGAAAAAAACGCAGTGAAACCTAAAAATTCAAACTGTTACTGCAAACGGATGCGTCAACGTAGGAGAACGAAACTTGGACATCCAAGTTTGATTGGAGTACTGCTCATTATTTGAAAGTATCAGGAAGGTCGGAAAAAAAAATATATGTTGTGATTTCAGGAGACTGTAGTTTTTTGGCAGCCTAACAACGCCTTTCATTGAATGAGTTATTCGCCAGCCTGTGCTTAAGGCTACATCAAGACTAAACAAACCTTAGAGATAGAACGTAGAACTACTGTATTGTGTCAAGTTTCAAGAAGCTAGCACAAACCGTGTTTGATTTAGAGTTCGAACTGCATCTGTCAATATAGGAGAAAACAGAGTGAAACCTAAAAATTCAAACTGTTACTGCAAACGGATGCTTCAAGGTAGGAGAACGAAACTTGGGCATCCAAGTGGGATTGGTGTACTGATCATTACTTGAAAGTATCATGAAGATTGGATGAAAAAAATGTATGTTGAGATTTCAGGAGACTCTAGTTTTTGGAAGTTTGGCAATCCCTTTCAATATAAGTGTTATTCGCGAGTCCCTGTATTAGGCTACATCAAGACGAAACAAACCTTAGGGATACAACGTAGAACTACTGTATTGTGTCACGTTTCAAGAAGCTAGCACAAACCGTGTTTGATTTAGAGTTCTAACTGCATCTGTCAATATAGAAGAAAACGCAGTGAAACCTAAAAATTCAAACTGTTACTGCAAACGGATGCTTCAACGTAGGAGAACGAAACTTGGGCATCCAAGTGGGATTGGTGTACTGATCATTACTTGAAAGTATCATGAAGATTGGATGAAAAAAATGTATGTTGAGATTTCAGGAGACTCTAGTTTTTGGAAGTTTGGCAACCCCTTTCAATATAAGTGTTATTCGCGAGTCCCTGTATTAGGCTACATCAAGAGGAAACAAACCTTAGAGATAGAACGTAGAACTACTGTATTGTGTCACGTTTCAAGAAGCTAGCACAAACCGTGTTTGATTTAGAGTTCTAACTGCATCTGTCAATATAGAAGAAAACAGAGTGAATCCTAAAAATTCAAACTGTTACTGCAAACGGATGCTTCAACGTAGGAGAACGAAACTTGGACATCCAAGTTTGATTGGAGTACTGCTCATTATTTGAAAGTATCAGGAAGGTCGGAAAAAAAATATATGTTGTGATTTCAGGAGACTGTAGTTTTTTGGCAGCCTAACAACGCCTTTCATTGAATGAGTTATTCGCCAGCCTGTGCTTAAGGCTACATCAAGAGGAAACAAACCTTAGAGATAGAACGTAGAACTACTGTATTGTGTCAAGTTTCAAGAAGCTAGCACAAACCGTGTTTGATTTAGAGTTCGAACTGCATCTGTCAATATAGGAGAAAACAGAGTGAAACCTAAAAATTCAAACTGTTACTGCAAACGGATGCTTCAACGTAGGAGAACGAAACTTGGGCATCCAAGTGGGATTGGTGTACTGATCATTACTTGAAAGTATCATGAAGATTGGATGAAAAAATGTATGTTGTGATTTCAGGAGACTGTAGTTTTTTGGCAGCCTAACAACGCCTTTCATTGAATGAGTTATTCGCCAGCCTGTGCTTAAGGCTACATCAAGAGGAAACAAACCTTAGAGATAGAACGTAGAACTACTGTATTGTGTCACGTTTCAAGAAGCTAGCACAAACCGTGTTTGATTTATAGTTCTAACTGCATCTGTCAATATAGAAGAAAACGCAGCGAAACCTAAAAATTCAAACTGTTACTGCAAACGGATGCTTCAACGTAGGAGAACGAAACTTGGACATCCAAGTTTGATTGGAGTACTGCTCATTATTTGAAAGTATCAGGAAGGTCGGACAAAAAATATAGGTTGTGATTTCAGGAGACTGTAGTTTTTTGGCAGCCTAACAACGCCTTTCATTGAATGAGTTATTCGCCAGCCTGTGCTTAAGGCTACATCAAGAGGAAACAAACCTTAGAGATAGAACGTAGAACTACTGTATTGTGTCAAGTTTCAAGAAGCTAGCACAAACCATGTTTGATTTAGAGTTCGAACTGCATCTGTCAATATAGGAGAAAACAGAGTGAAACCTAAAAATTCAAACTGTTACTGCAAACGGATGCTTCAACGTAGGAGAACGAAACTTGGGCATCCAAGTGGGATTGGTGTACTGATCATTACTTGAAAGTATCATGAAGATTGGATGAAAAAATGTATGTTGTGATTTCAGGAGACTGTAGTTTTTTGGCAGCCTAACAACGCCTTTCAATGAATGAGTTATTCGCCAGCCTGTGCTTAAGGCTACATCAAGAGGAAACAAACCTTAGAGATAGAACGTAGAACTACTGTATTGTGTCAAGTTTCAAGAAGCTAGCACAAACCGTGTTTGATTTAGAGTTCGAACTGCATCTGTCAATATAGGAGAAAACAGAGTGAAACCTAAAAATTCAAACTGTTACTGCAAACGGATGCTTCAACGTAGGAGAACGATACTTGGGCATCCAAGTGGGATTGGTGTACTGATCATTACTTGAAAGTATCATGAAGATTGGATGAAAATATGTATGTTGAGATTTCAGGAGACTCTAGTTTTTGGAAGTTTGGCAACCCCTTTCAATATAAGTGTTATTCGCGAGTCCCTGTATTAGGCTACATCAAGAGGAAACAAACCTTAGAGATAGAACGTAGAACTACTGTATTGTGTCACGTTTCAAGAAGCTAGCACAAACCGTGTTTGATTTAGAGTTCTAACTGCATCTGTCAATATAGAAGAAAACGCAGTGAAACCTAAAAATTCAAACTGTTACTGCAAACGGATGCTTCAATGTAGGAGAACGAAACTTGGACATCCAAGTTTGATTGGAGTACTGTTCGTTATTTGAAAGTATCAGGAAGGTCGGAAAAAAAATATATGTTGTGATTTCAGGAGACTGTAGTTTTTTGGCAGCCTAACAACGCCTTTCATTGAATGAGTTATTCGCCAGCCTGTGCTTAAGGCTACATCAAGAGGAAACAAACCTTAGAGATAGAACGTAGAACTACTGTATTGTGTCAAGTTTCAAGAAGCTAGCACAAACCGTGTTTGATTTAGAGTTCGAACTGCATCTGTCAATATAGGAGAAAACAGAGTGAAACCTAAAAATTCAAACTGTTACTGCAAACGGATGCTTCAACGTAGGAGAACGATACTTGGTCATCCAAGTGGGATTGGTGTACTGATCATTACTTGAAAGTATCATGAAGATTGGATGAAAAAAATGTATGTTGAGATTTCAGGAGACTCTAGTTTTTGAAAGTTTGGCAATCCCTTTCAATATAAGTGTTATTCGCGAGTCCCTGTATTAGGCTACATCAAGAGGAAACAAACTTTAGAGATAGAACGTAGAACTACTGTATTGTGTCACGTTTCAAGAAGCTAGCACAAACAGTGTTTGATTTAGAGTTCTAACTGCATCTGTCAATATAGAAAAAAACGCAGTGAAACCTAAAAATTCAAACTGTTACTGCAAACGGATGCTTCAACGTAGGAGAACGAAACTTGGGCATCCAAGTGGGATTGGTGTACTGATCATTACTTGAAAGTATCATGAAGATTGGATGAAAAAAATGTATGTTGAGATTTCAGGAGACTCTAGTTTTTGGAAGTTTGGCAACCCCTTTCAATATAAGTGTTATTCGCGAGTCCCTGTATTAGGCTACATCAAGAGGAAACAAACCTTAGAGATAGAACGTAGAACTACTGTATTGTGTCACGTTTCAAGAAGCTAGCACAAACCGTGTTTGATTTAGAGTTCTAACTGCATCTGTCAATATAGAAGAAAACAGAGTGAATCCTAAAAATTCAAACTGTTACTGCAAACGGATGCTTCAACGTAGGAGAACGAAACTTGGACATCCAAGTTTGATTGGAGTACTGCTCATTATTTGAAAGTATCAGGAAGGTCGGAAAAAAAATATATGTTGTGATTTCAGGAGACTGTAGTTTTTTGGCAGCCTAACAACGCCTTTCATTGAATGAGTTATTCGCCAGCCTGTGCTTAAGGCTACATCAAGAGGAAACAAACCTTAGAGATAGAACGTAGAACTACTGTATTGTGTCAAGTTTCAAGAAGCTAGCACAAACCGTGTTTGATTTAGAGTTCGAACTGCATCTGTCAATATAGGAGAAAACAGAGTGAAACCTAAAAATTCAAACTGTTACTGCAAACGGATGCTTCAACGTAGGAGAACGAAACTTGGGCATCCAAGTGGGATTGGTGTACTGATCATTACTTGAAAGTATCATGAAGATTGGATGAAAAAATGTATGTTGTGATTTCAGGAGACTGTAGTTTTTTGGCAGCCTAACAACGCCTTTCATTGAATGAGTTATTCGCCAGCCTGTGCTTAAGGCTACATCAAGAGGAAACAAACCTTAGAGATAGAACGTAGAACTACTGTATTGTGTCACGTTTCAAGAAGCTAGCACAAACCGTGTTTGATTTATAGTTCTAACTGCATCTGTCAATATAGAAGAAAACGCAGCGAAACCTAAAAATTCAAACTGTTACTGCAAACGGATGCTTCAACGTAGGAGAACGAAACTTGGACATCCAAGTTTGATTGGAGTACTGCTCATTATTTGAAAGTATCAGGAAGGTCGGAAAAAAAATATAGGTATTGATTTCAGGAGACTGTAGTTTTTTGGCAGCCTAACAACGCCTTTCATTGAATGAGTTATTCGCCAGCCTGTGCTTAAGGCTACATCAAGAGGAAAGAAACCTTAGAGATAGAACGTAGAACTACTGTATTGTGTCAAGTTTCAAGAAGCTAGCACAAACCATGTTTGATTTAGAGTTCGAACTGCATCTGTCAATATAGGAGAAAACAGAGTGAAACCTAAAAATTCAAACTGTTACTGCAAACGGATGCTTCAACGTAGGAGAACGAAACTTGGGCATCCAAGTGGGATTGGTGTACTGATCATTACTTGAAAGTATCATGAAGATTGGATGAAAAAATGTATGTTGTGATTTCAGGAGACTGTAGTTTTTTGGCAGCCTAACAACGCCTTTCAATGAATGAGTTATTCGCCAGCCTGTGCTTAAGGCTACATCAAGAGGAAACAAACCTTAGAGATAGAACGTAGAACTACTGTATTGTGTCAAGTTTCAAGAAGCTAGCACAAACCGTGTTTGATTTAGAGTTCGAACTGCATCTGTCAATATAGGAGAAAACAGAGTGAAACCTAAAAATTCAAACTGTTACTGCAAACGGATGCTTCAACGTAGGAGAACGATACTTGGGCATCCAAGTGGGATTGGTGTACTGATCATTACTTGAAAGTATCATGAAGATTGGATGAAAATATGTATGTTGAGATTTCAGGAGACTCTAGTTTTTGGAAGTTTGGCAACCCCTTTCAATATAAGTGTTATTCGCGAGTCCCTGTATTAGGCTACATCAAGAGGAAACAAACCTTAGAGATAGAACGTAGAACTACTGTATTGTGTCACGTTTCAAGAAGCTAGCACAAACCGTGTTTGATTTAGAGTTCGAACTGCATCTGTCAATATAGAAGAAAACGCAGTGAAACCTAAAAATTCAAACTGTTACTGCAAACGGATGCTTCAACGTAGGAGAACGAAACTTGGACATCCAAGTTTGATTGGAGTACTGCTCATTATTTGAAAGTATCAGGAAGGTCGGAAAAAAAATATATGTTGTGATTTCAGGAGACTGTAGTTTTTTGGCAGCCTAACAACGCCTTTCATTGAATGAGTTATTCGCCAGCCTGTGCTTAAGGCTACATCAAGAGGAAACAAACCTTAGAGATAGAACGTAGAACTACTGTATTGTGTCAAGTTTCAAGAAGCTAGCACAAACCGTGTTTGATTTAGAGTTCGAACTTCATCTGTCAATATAGGAGAAAACAGAGTGAAACCTAAAAATTCAAACTGTTACTGCAAACGGATGCTTCAACGTAGGAGAACGAAATTTGGGCATCCAAGTGGGATTGGTGTACTGATCATTACTTGAAAGTATCATGAAGATTGGATGAAAAAATGTATGTTGTGATTTCAGGAGATTGTAGTTTTTTGGCAGCCTAACAACGCCTTTCATTGAATGAGTTATTCGCCAGCTTGTGCTTAAGGCTACATCAAGAGGAAACAAACCTTAGAGATAGAACGTAGAACTACTGTATTGTGTCAAGTTTCAAGAAGCTAGCACAAACCGTGTTTGATTTAGAGTTCGAACTGCATCTGTCAATATAGGAGAAAACAGAGTGAAACCTAAAAATTCAAACTGTTACTGCAAACGGATGCTTCAACGTAGGAGAACGATACTTGGGCATCCAAGTGGGATTGGTGTACTGATCATTACTTGAAAGTATCATGAAGATTGGATGAAAAAAATGTATGTTGAGATTTCAGGAGACTCTAGTTTTTGGAAGTTTGGCAACCCCTTTCAATATAAGTGTTATACGCGAGTCCCTGTATTAGGCTACATCAAGAGGAAACAAACCTTAGAGATAGAACGTAGAACTACTGTATTGTGTCACGTTTCAAGAAGCTAGCACAAACCGTGTTTGATTTAGAGTTCTAACTGCATCTGTCAATATAGAAGAAAACGCAGTGAAACCTAAAAATTCAAACTGTTACTGCAAACGGATGCTTCAACGTAGGAGAACGAAACTTGGACATCCAAGTTTGATTGGAGTACTGCTCATTATTTGAAAGTATCAGGAAGGTCGGAAAAAAAATATATGTTGTGATTTCAGGAGACTGTAGTTTTTTAGCAGCCTAACAACGCCTTTCATTGAATGAGTTATTCGCCAGCCTGTGCTTAAGGCTACATCAAGAGGAAACAAACCTTAGAGATAGAACGTAGAACTACTGTATTGTGTCACGTTTCAAGAAGCTAGCACAAACCGTGTTTGAATTAGAGTTCGAACTGCATCTGTCAATATAGGAGAAAACAGAGTGAAACCTAAAAATTCAAACTGTTACTGCAAACGGATGCTTCAACGTAGGGGAACGAAACTTGGGCATCCAAGTGGGATTGGTGTACTGATCATTACTTGAAAGTATCATGAAGATTGGATGAAAAAATGTATGTTGAGATTTCAGGAGACTCTAGTTTTTGGAAGTTTGGCAACCCCTTTCAATATAAGTGTTATTCGCGAGTCCCTGTATTAGGCAACATCAAGAGGAAACAAACCTTAGAGATAGAACGTAGAACTACTGTATTGTGTCACGTTTCAAGAAGCTAGCACAAACCGTGTTTGATTTAGAGTTCTAACTGCATCTGTCAATATAGAAGAAAACAGAGTGAAACCTAAAAATTCAAACTGTTACTGCAAACGGATGCTTCAACGTAGGAGAACGAAACTTGGACATCCAAGTTTGATTGGAGTACTGCTCATTATTTGAAAGTATCAGGAAGGTCGGAAAAAAAATATATGTTGTGATTTCAGGAGACTGTAGTTTTTTGGCAGCCTAACAACGCCTTTCATTGAATGAGTTATTCGCCAGCCTGTGCTTAAGGCTACATCAAGAGGAAACAAACCTTAGAGATAGAACGTAGAACTACTGTATTGTGTCATGTTTCAAGAAGCTAGCACAAACCGTGTTTGATTTAGAGTTCGAACTGCATCTGTCAATATAGGAGAGAACAGAGTGAAACCTAAAAATTCAAACTGTTACTGCAAACGGATGCTTCAACGTAGGAGAACGAAACTTGGGCATCCAAGTGGGATTGGTGTACTGATCATTACTTGAAAGTATCATGAAGATTGGATGAAAAAATGTATGTTGTGATTTCAGGAGACTGTAGTTTTTTGGCAGCCTAACAACGCCTTTCATTGAATGAGTTATTCGCCAGCCTGTGCTTAAGGCTACATCAAGAGGAAACAAACCTTAGAGATAGAACGTAGAACTACTGTACTGTGTCACGTTTCAAGAAGCTAGCACAAACCGTGTTTGATTTAGAGTTCTAACTGCATCTGTCAATATAGAAGAAAACGCAGTGAAACCTAAAAATTCAAACTGTTACTGCAAACGGATGCTTCAACGTAGGAGAACTAAACTTGGACATCCAAGTTTGATTGGAGTACTGTTCGTTATTTGAAAGTATCAGGAAGGTCGGAAAAAAATTATATGTTGTGATTTCAGGAGACTGTAGTTTTTTGGCAGCCTAACAACGCCTTTCATTGAATGAGTTATTCGCCAGCCTGTGCTTAAGGCTACATCAAGAGGAAACAAACCTTAGAGATAGAACATAGAACTACTGTATTGTGTCAAGTTTCAAGAAGCTAGCACAAACCGTGTTTGATTTAGAGTTCGAACTGCATCTGTCAATATAGGAGAAAACAGAGTGAAACCTAAAAATTCAAACTGTTACTGCAAACGGATGCTTCAACGTAGGAGAACGAAACTTGGGCATCCAAGTGGGATTGGTGTACTGATCTTTACTTGAAAGTATCATGAAGATTGGATGAAAAAATGTATGTTGAGATTTCAGGAGACTCTAGTTTTTGGAAGTTTGGCAACCCCTTTCAATATAAGTGTTATTCACGAGTCCCTGTATTAGGCTACATCAAGAGGAAACAAGCCTTAGAGATAGAACGTAGAACTACTGTATTGTGTCACGTTTCAAGAAGCTAGCACAAACCGTGTTTGATTTAGAGTTCTAACTGCATCTGTCAATATAGAAGAAAACAGAGTGAAACCTAAAAATTCAAACTGTTACTGCAAACGGATGCTTCAACGTAGGAGAACGAAACTTGGACATCCAAGTTTGATTGGAGTACTGCTCATTATTTGAAAGTATCAGGAAGGTCGGAAAAAAAATATATGTTGTGATTTCAGGAGACTGTAGTTTTTTGGCAGCGTAACAACGCCTTTCATTGAATGAGTTATTCGCCAGCCTGTGCTTATTCTACATCAAGAGGAAACACCTTAGAGATAGAACGTAGAACTACTGTATTGTGTCAAGTTTCAAGAAGCTTGCACAAACCGTGTTTGATTTAGAGTTCGAACTGCATCTGTCAATATAGGAGAAAACAGAGTGAAACCTAAAAATTCAAACTGTTACTGCAAACGGATGCTTCAACGTAGGAGAACGAAACTTGGGCATCCAAGTGGGATTGGTGTACTGATCATTACTTGAAAGTATCATGAAGATTGGATGAAAAAATGTATGTTGAGATTTCAGGAGACTCTAGTTTTTGGAAGTTTGGCAACCCCTTTCAATATAAGTGTTATTCGCGAGTCCCTGTATTAGGCTACATCAAGAGGAAACAAACCTTAGAGATAGAACGTAGAACTACTGTATTGTGTCACGTTTCAAGAAGCTAGCACAAACCGTGTTTGATTTAGAGTTCTAACTGCATCTGTCAATATAGAAGAAAACAGAGTGAAACCTAAAAATTCAAACTGTTACTGCAAACGGATGCTTCAACGTAGGAGAACGAAACTTGGATATCCAAGTTTGATTGGAGAACTGCTCATTATTTGAAAGTATCAGGAAGGTCGGAAAAAAAATATATGTTGTGATTTCAGGAGACTGTAGTTTTTTGGCAGCCTAACAACGCCTTTCATTGAATGAGTTATTCGCCAGCCTGTGCTTAAGGCTACATCAAGAGGAAACAAACCTTAGAGATAGAACGTAGAACTACTGTATTGTGTCAAGTTTCAAGAAGCTAGCACAAACCGTGTTTGATTTAGAGTTCGAACTGCAGCTGTCAATATAGGAGAAAACAGAGTGAAACCTAAAAATTCAAACTGTTACTGCAAACGGATGCTTCAACGTAGGAGAACGAAACTTGGGCATCCAAGTGGGATTGGTGTACTGATCATTACTTGAAAGTATCATGAAGATTGGATGAAAAAATATATGTTGAGATTTCAGGTGACTCTAGTTTTTGGAAGTTTGGCAACCCCTTTCAATATAAGTGTTATTCGCCAGTCCCTGCATTAGGCTACATCAAGAGGAAACAAACCTTAGAGATAGAACGTAGAACTACTGTATTGTGTCAAGTTTCAGGAAGCTAGCACAAACCGTGTTTGATTTAGAGTTCGAACTGCATCTGTCAATATAGAAGAAAACGCAGTGAAACCTAAAAATTCAAACTGTTACTGCAAACGGATGCTTCATCGTAGGAGAACGAAACTTGGGCATCCAGTTTGATGGGTGTACTGCTCATTATTTGAACATATCAGGAAGGTCGGAAAAACAATATATGTTGTGATTTCAGGAGACTGTAGTTTTTTGGCAGCCTAACAACGCCTTTCATTGAATGAGTTATTCGCCAGCCTGTGCTTAAGGCTACATCAAGAGGAAACAAACCTTAGAGATAGAACGTAGAACTACTGTATTGTGTCAAGTTTCAAGTAGCTAGCACAAACCGTGTTTGATTTAGAGTTCAAACTGCATCTGTCAATATAGGAGAAAACAGAGTGAAACCTAAAAATTCAAACTGTTACTGCAAACGGATGCTTCAACGTAGGAGAACGAAACTTGGGCATCCAAGTGGGATTGGTGTACTGATCATTACTTGAAAGTATCATGAAGATTGGATGAAAATATGTATGTTGAGATTTCAGGAGACTCTAATTTTTGGAAGTTTGGCAACCAGTTTCAATATAAGTGTTATTCGCGAGTCCCTGTATTAGGCTACATCAAGAGGAAACAAACCTTAGAGATAGAACGTAGAACTACTGTATTGTGTCACGTTTCAAGAAGCTAGCACAAACCGTGTTTGATTTAGAGTTCTAACTGCATCTGTCAATATAGAAGAAAACGCAGTGAAACCTAAAAATTCAAACTGTTACTGCAAACGGATGCTTCAACGTAGGAGAACGAAACTTGGACATCCAAGTTTGATTGGAGTACTGCTAATTTTTTGAAAGTATCAGGAAGGTCGGAAAAAAAATATATGTTGTGATTTCAGGAGACTGTAGTTTTTTGGCAGCCTAACAACGCCTTTCATTGAATGAGTTATTCGCCAGCCTGTGCTTAAGGCTACATCAAGAGGAAACAAACCTTAGAGATAGAACGTAGAACTACTGTATTGTGTCATGTTTCAAGAAGCTAGCACAAACCGTGTTTGATTTAGAGTTCGAACTGCATCTGTCAATATAGGAGAGAACAGAGTGAAACCTAAAAATTCAAACTGTTACTGCAAACGGATGCTTCAACGTAGGAGAACGAAACTTGGGCATCCAAGTGGGATTGGTGTACTGATCATTACTTGAAAGTATCATGAAGATTGGATGAAAAAATGTATGTTGTGATTTCAGGAGACTGTAGTTTTTTGGCAGCCTAACAACGCCTTTCATTGAATGAGTTATTCGCCAGCCTGTGCTTAAGGCTACATCAAGAGGAAACAAACCTTAAAGATAGAACGTAGAACTACTGTACTGTGTCACGTTTCAAGAAGCTAGCACAAACCGTGTTTGATTTAGAGTTCTAACTGCATCTGTCAATATAGAAGAAAACGCAGTGAAACCTAAAAATTCAAACTGTTACTGCAAACGGATGCTTCAACGTAGGAGAACTAAACTTGGACATCCAAGTTTGATTGGAGTACTGTTCGTTATTTGAAAGTATCAGGAAGGTCGGAAAAAAATTATATGTTGTGATTTCAGGAGACTGTAGTTTTTTGGCAGCCTAACAACGCCTTTCATTGAATGAGTTATTCGCCAGCCTGTGCTTATTCTACATCAAGAGGAAACACCTTAGAGATAGAACGTAGAACTACTGTATTGTGTCAAGTTTCAAGAAGCTTGCACAAACCGTGTTTGATTTAGAGTTCGAACTGCATCTGTCAATATAGGAGAAAACAGAGTGAAACCTAAAAATTCAAACTGTTACTGCAAACGGATGCTTCAACGTAGGAGAACGAAACTTGGGCATCCAAGTGGGATTGGTGTACTGATCATTACTTGAAAGTATCATGAAGATTGGATGAAAAAATGTATGTTGAGATTTCAGGAGACTCTAGTTTTTGGAAGTTTGGCAACCCCTTTCAATATAAGTGTTATTCGCGAGTCCCTGTATTAGGCTACATCAAGAGGAAACAAACCTTAGAGATAGAACGTAGAACTACTGTATTGTGTCACGTTTCAAGAAGCTAGCACAAACAGTGTTTGATTTAGAGTTCTAACTGCATCTGTCAATATAGAAGAAAACAGAGTGAAACCTAAAAATTCAAACTGTTACTGCAAACGGATGCTTCAACGTAGGAGAACGAAACTTGGACATCCAAGTTTGATTGGAGAACTGCTCATTATTTGAAAGTATCAGGAAGGTCGGAAAAAAATATATGTTGTGATTTCAGGAGACTGTAGTTTTTTGGCAGCCTAACAACGCCTTTCATTGAATGAGTTATTCGCCAGCCTGTGCTTAAGGCTACATCAAGAGGAAACAAACCTTAGAGATAGAACGTAGAACTACTGTATTGTGTCAAGTTTCAAGAAGCTAGCACAAACCGTGTTTGATTTAGAGTTCGAACTGCATCTGTCAATATAGGAGAAAACAGAGTGAAACCTAAAAATTCAAACTGTTACTGCAAACGGATGCTTCAACGTAGGAGAACGAAACTTGGGCATCCAAGTGGGATTGGTGTACTGATCATTACTTGAAAGTATCATGAAGATTGGATGAAAAAATGTATGTTGTGATTTCAGGAGACTGTAGTTTTTTGGCAGCCTAACAACGCCTTTCATTGAATGAGTTATTCGCCAGCCTGTGCTTAAGGCTATATCAAGAGGAAACAAACCTTAGAGATAGAACGTAGAACTACTGTATTGTGTCACGTTTCAAGAAGCTAGCACAAACCGTGTTTGATTTAGAGTTCGAACTGCATCTGTCAATATAGGAGAAAACAGAGTGAAACCTAAAAATTCAAACTGTTACTGCAAACGGATGCTTCAACGTAGGAGAACGATACTTGGGCATCCAAGTGGGATTGGTGTACTGATCATTACTTGAAAGTATCATGAAGATTGGATGAAAAAATGTATGTTGAGATTTCAGGAGACTCTAGTTTTTGGAAGTTTGGCAACCCCTTTCAATATAAGTGTTATTCGCGAGTCCCTGTATTAGGCTACATCAAGAGGAAACAAACCTTAGAGATAGAACGTAGAACTACTGTATTGTGTCACGTTTCAAGAAGCTAGCACAAACCGTGTTTGATTTAGAGTTCTAACTGCATCTGACAATATAGAAGAAAACGCAGTGAAACCTAAAAATTCAAACTGTTACTGCAAACGGATGCTTCAACGTAGGAGAACGAAACTTGGACATCCAAGTTTGATTGGAGTACTGCTCATTATTTGAAAGTATCAGGAATGTCAGAAAAAAAATATATGTTGTGATTTCAGGAGACTGTAGTTTTTTAGCAGCCTAACAACGCCTTTCATTGAATGAGTTATTCGCCAGCCTGTGCTTAAGGCTACATCAAGAGGAAACAAACCTTAGAGATAGAACGTAGAACTACTGTATTGTGACACGTTTCAAGAAGCTAGCACAAACCGTGTTTGAATTAGAGTTCGAACTGCATCTGTCAATATAGGAGAAAACAGAGTGAAACCTAAAAATTCAAACTGTTACTGCAAACGGATGCTTCAACGTAGGGGAACGAAACTTGGGCATCCAAGTGGGATTGGTGTACTGATCATTACTTGAAAGTATCATGAAGATTGGATGAAAAAATGTATGTTGAGATTTCAGGAGACTCTAGTTTTTGGAAGTTTGGCAACCCCTTTCAATATAAGTGTTATTCGCGAGTCCCTGTATTAGGCTACATCAAGAGGAAACAAACCTTAGAGATAGAACGTAGAACTACTGTATTGTGTCACGTTTCAAGAAGCTAGCACAAACCGTGTTTGATTTAGAGTTGTAACTGCATCTGTCAATATAGAAGAAAACGCAGTGAAACCTAAAAATTCAAACTGTTACTGCAAACGGATGCTTCAACGTAGGAGAACGAAACTTGGGCATCCAAGTGGGATTGGTGTACTGATCATTACTTGAAAGTATCATGAAGATTGGATGAAAAAAATGTATGTTGAGATTTCAGGAGACTCTAGTTTTTGGAAGTTTGGCAACCCCTTTCAATATAAGTGTTATTCGCGAGTCCCTGTATTAGGCTACATCAAGAGGAAACAAACCTTAGAGATAGAACGTAGAACTACTGTATTGTGTCACGTTTCAAGAAGCTAGCACAAACCGTGTTTGATTTAGAGTTCTAACTGCATCTGTCAATATAGAAGAAAACAGAGTGAAACCTAAAAATTCAAACTGTTACTGCAAACGGATGCTTCAACGTAGGAGAACGAAACTTGGACATCCAAGTTTGATTGGAGTACACTCATTATTTGAAAGTATCAGGAAGGTCGGAAAAAAAATATATGTTGTGATTTCAGGAGACTGTAGTTTTTTGGCAGCCTAACAACGCCTTTCATTGAATGAGTTATTCGCCAGCCTGTGCTTAAGGCTACATCAAGAGGAAACAAACCTTAGAGATAGAACGTAGAACTACTGTATTGTGTCAAGTTTCAAGAAGCTAGCACAAACCGTGTTTGATTTAGAGTTCGAACTGCATCTGTCAATATAGGAGAAAACAGAGTGAAACCTAAAAATTCAAACTGTTACTGCAAACGGATGCTTCAACGTAGGAGAACGAAACTTGGGCATCCAAGTGGGATTGGTGTACTGATCATTACTTGAAAGTATCATGAAGATTGAATGAAAAATTGTATGTTGTGATTTCAGGAGACTGTAGTTTTTTGGCAGCCTAACAACGCCTTTCATTGAATGAGTTATTCGCCAGCCTGTGCTTAAGGCTACATCAAGAGGAAACAAACCTTAGAGATAGAACGTAGAACTACTGTATTGTGTCACGTTTCAAGAAGCTAGCACAAACCGTGTTTGATTTATAGTTCTAACTGCATCTGTCAATATAGAAGAAAACGCAGCGAAACCTAAAAATTCAAACTGTTACTGCAAACGGATGCTTCAACGTAGGAGAACGAAACTTGGACATCCAAGTTTGATTGGAGTACTGCTCATTATTTGAAAGTATCAGGAAGGTCGGAAAAAAAATATAGGTTGTGATTTCAGGAGACTGTAGTTTTTTGGCAGCCTAACAACGCCTTTCATTGAATGAGTTATTCGCCAGCCTGTGCTTAAGGCTACATCAAGAGGAAACAAACCTTAGAGATAGAACGTAGAACTACTGTATTGTGTCAAGTTTCAAGAAGCTAGCACAAACCATGTTTGATTTAGAGTTCGAACTGCATCTGTCAATATAGGAGAAAACAGAGTGAAACCTAAAAATTCAAACTGTTACTGCAAACGGATGCTTCAACGTAGGAGAACGAAACTTGGGCATCCAAGTGGGATTGGTGTACTGATCATTACTTGAAATTATCATGAAGATTGGATGAAAAAATGTATGTTGTGATTTCAGGAGACTGTAGTTTTTTGGCAGCCTAACAACGCCTTTCAATGAATGAGTTATTCGCCAGCCTGTGCTTAAGGCTACATCAAGAGGAAACAAACCTTAGAGATAGAACGTAGAACTACTGTATTGTGTCAAGTTTCAAGAAGCTAGCACAAACCGTGTTTGATTTAGAGTTCGAACTGCATCTGTCAATATAGGAGAAAACAGAGTGAAACCTAAAAATTCAAACTGTTACTGCAAACGGATGCTTCAACGTAGGAGAACGATACTTGGGCATCCAAGTGGGATTGGTGTACTGATCATTACTTGAAAGTATCATGAAGATTGGATGAAAATATGTATGTTGAGATTTCAGGAGACTCTAGTTTTTGGAAGTTTGGCAACCCCTTTCAATATAAGTGTTATTCGCGAGTCCCTGTATTAGGCTACATCAAGAGGAAACAAACCTTAGAGATAGAACGTAGAACTACTGTATTGTGTCACGTTTCAAGAAGCTAGCACAAACCGTGTTTGATTTAGAGTTCGAACTGCATCTGTCAATATAGAAGAAAACGCAGTGAAACCTAAAAATTCAAACTGTTACTGCAAACGGATGCTTCAACGTAGGAGAACGAAACTTGGACATCCAAGTTTGATTGGAGTACTGCTCATTATTTGAAAGTATCAGGAAGGTCGGAAAAAAAATATATGTTGTGATTTCAGGAGACTGTAGTTTTTTGGCAGCCTAACAACGCCTTTCATTGAATGAGTTATTCGCCAGCCTGTGCTTAAGGCTACATCAAGAGGAAACAAACCTTAGAGATAGAACGTAGAACTACTGTATTGTGTCAAGTTTCAAGAAGCTAGCACAAACCGTGTTTGATTTAGAGTTCGAACTTCATCTGTCAATATAGGAGAAAACAGAGTGAAACCTAAAAATTCAAACTGTTACTGCAAACGGATGCTTCAACGTAGGAGAACGAAATTTGGGCATCCAAGTGGGATTGGTGTACTGATCATTACTTGAAAGTATCATGAAGATTGGATGAAAAAATGTATGTTGTGATTTCAGGAGATTGTAGTTTTTTGGCAGCCTAACAACGCCTTTCATTGAATGAGTTATTCGCCAGCTTGTGCTTAAGGCTACATCAAGAGGAAACAAACCTTAGAGATAGAACGTAGAACTACTGTATTGTGTCAAGTTTTAAGAAGCTAGCACAAACCGTGTTTGATTTAGAGTTCGAACTGCATCTGTCAATATAGGAGAAAACAGAGTGAAACCTAAAAATAAAATTCAAACTGTTACTGCAAACGGATGCTTCAACGTAGGAGAACGATACTTGGGCATCCAAGTGGGATTGGTGTACTGATCATTACTTGAAAGTATCATGAAGATTGGATGAAAAAAATGTATGTTGAGATTTCAGGAGACTCTAGTTTTTGGAAGTTTGGCAACCCCTTTCAATATAAGTGTTATACGCGAGTCCCTGTATTAGGCTACATCAAGAGGAAACAAACCTTAGAGATAGAACGTAGAACTACTGTATTGTGTCACGTTTCAAGAAGCTAGCACAAACCGTGTTTGATTTAGAGTTCTAACTGCATCTGTCAATATAGAAGAAAACGCAGTGAAACCTAAAAATTCAAACTGTTACTGCAAACGGATGCTTCAACGTAGGAGAACGAAACTTGGACATCCAAGTTTGATTGGAGTACTGCTCATTATTTGAAAGTATCAGGAAGGTCGGAAAAAAAATATATGTTGTGATTTCAGGAGACTGTAGTTTTTTAGCAGCCTAACAACGCCTTTCATTGAATGAGTTATTCGCCAGCCTGTGCTTAAGGCTACATCAAGAGGAAACAAACCTTAGAGATAGAACGTAGAACTACTGTATTGTGTCACGTTTCAAGAAGCTAGCACAAACCGTGTTTGAATTAGAGTTCGAACTGCATCTGTCAATATAGGAGAAAACAGAGTGAAACCTAAAAATTCAAACTGTTACTGCAAACGGATGCTTCAACGTAGGGGAACGAAACTTGGGCATCCAAGTGGGATTGGTGTACTGATCATTACTTGAAAGTATCATGAAGATTGGATGAAAAAATGTATGTTGAGATTTCAGGAGACTCTCGTTTTTGGAAGTTTGGCAACCCCTTTCAATATAAGTGTTATTCGCGAGTCCCTGTATTAGGCAACATCAAGAGGAAACAAACCTTAGAGATAGAACGTAGAACTACTGTATTGTGTCACGTTTCAAGAAGCTAGCACAAACCGTGTTTGATTTAGAGTTCTAACTGCATCTGTCAATATAGAAGAAAACAGAGTGAAACCTAAAAATTCAAACTGTTACTGCAAACGGATGCTTCAACGTAGGAGAACGAAACTTGGACATCCAAGTTTGATTGGAGTACTGCTCATTATTTGAAAGTATCAGGAAGGTCGGAAAAAAAATATATGTTGTGATTTCAGGAGACTGTAGTTTTTTGGCAGCCTAACAACGCCTTTCATTGAATGAGTTATTCGCCAGCCTGTGCTTAAGGCTACATCAAGAGGAAACAAACCTTAGAGATAGAACGTAGAACTACTGTATTGTGTCATGTTTCAAGAAGCTAGCACAAACCGTGTTTGATTTAGAGTTCGAACTGCATCTGTCAATATAGGAGAGAACAGAGTGAAACCTAAAAATTCAAACTGTTACTGCAAACGGATGCTTCAACGTAGGAGAACGAAACTTGGGCATCCAAGTGGGATTGGTGTACTGATCATTACTTGAAAGTATCATGAAGATTGGATGAAAAAATGTATGTTGTGATTTCAGGAGACTGTAGTTTTTTGGCAGCCTAACAACGCCTTTCATTGAATGAGTTATTCGCCAGCCTGTGCTTAAGGCTACATCAAGAGGAAACAAACCTTAGAGATAGAACGTAGAACTACTGTACTGTGTCACGTTTCAAGAAGCTAGCACAAACCGTGTTTGATTTAGAGTTCTAACTGCATCTGTCAATATAGAAGAAAACGCAGTGAAACCTAAAAATTCAAACTGTTACTGCAAACGGATGCTTCAACGTAGGAGAACTAAACTTGGTCATCCAAGTTTGATTGGAGTACTGTTCGTTATTTGAAAGTATCAGGAAGGTCGGAAAAAAATTATATGTTGTGATTTCAGGAGACTGTAGTTTTTTGGCAGCCTAACAACGCCTTTCATTGAATGAGTTATTCGCCAGCCTGTGCTTAAGGCTACATCAAGAGGAAACAAACCTTAGAGATAGAACATAGAACTACTGTATTGTGTCAAGTTTCAAGAAGCTAGCACAAACCGTGTTTGATTTAGAGTTCGAACTGCATCTGTCAATATAGGAGAAAACAGAGTGAAACCTAAAAATTCAAACTGTTACTGCAAACGGATGCTTCAACGTAGGAGAACGAAACTTGGGCATCCAAGTGGGATTGGTGTACTGATCTTTACTTGAAAGTATCATGAAGATTGGATGAAAAAATGTATGTTGAGATTTCAGGAGACTCTAGTTTTTGGAAGTTTGGCAACCCCTTTCAATATAAGTGTTATTCACGAGTCCCTGTATTAGGCTACATCAAGAGGAAACAAACCTTAGAGATAGAACGTAGAACTACTGTATTGTGTCACGTTTCAAGAAGCTAGCACAAACCGTGTTTGATTTAGAGTTCTAACTGCATCTGTCAATATAGAAGAAAACGCAGTGAAACCTAAAAATTCAAACTGTTACTGCAAACGGATGCTTCAACGTAGGAGAACGAAACTTGGACATCCAAGTTTGATTGGAGTACTGCTCATTATTTGAAAGTATCAGGAAGGTCGGAAAAAAAATATATGTTGTGATTTCAGGAGACTGTAGTTTTTTGGCAGCCTAACAACGCCTTTCATTGAATGAGTTATTCGCCAGCCTGTGCTTAAGGCTACATCAAGAGGAAACAAACCTTAGAGATAGAACGTAGAACTACTGTATTGTGTCAAGTTTCAAGAAGCTAGCACAAACCGTGTTTGATTTAGAGTTCGAACTGCAGCTGTCAATATAGGAGAAAACAGAGTGAAACCTAAAAATTCAAACTGTTACTGCAAACGGATGCTTCAACGTAGGAGAACGAAACTTGGGCATCCAAGTGGGATTGGTGTACTGATCATTACTTGAAAGTATCATGAAGATTGGATGAAAAAATATATGTTGAGATTTCAGGTGACTCTAGTTTTTGGAAGTTTGGCAACCCCTTTCAATATAAGTGTTATTCGCCAGTCCCTGCATTAGGCTACATCAAGAGGAAACAAACCTTAGAGATAGAACGTAGAAATACTGTATTGTGTCAAGTTTCAGGAAGCTAGCACAAACCGTGTTTGATTTAGAGTTCGAACTGCATCTGTCAATATAGAAGAAAACGCAGTGAAACCTAAAAATTCAAACTGTTACTGCAAACGGATGCTTCATCGTAGGAGAACGAAACTTGGGCATCCAGTTTGATGGGTGTACTGCTCATTATTTGAACATATCAGGAAGGTCGGAAAAACAATATATGTTGTGATTTCAGGAGACTGTAGTTTTTTGGCAGCCTAACAACGCCTTTCATTGAATGAGTTATTCGCCAGCCTGTGCTTAAGGCTACATCAAGAGGAAACAAACCTTAGAGATAGAACGTAGAACTACTGTATTGTGTCAAGTTTCAAGTAGCTAGCACAAACCGTGTTTGATTTAGAGTTCAAACTGCATCTGTCAATATAGGAGAAAACAGAGTGAAACCTAAAAATTCAAACTGTTACTGCAAACGGATGCTTCAACGTAGGAGAACGAAACTTGGGCATCCAAGTGGGATTGGTGTACTGATCATTACTTGAAAGTATCATGAAGATTGGATGAAAATATGTATGTTGAGATTTCAGGAGACTCTAATTTTTGGAAGTTTGGCAACCCCTTTCAATATAAGTGTTATTCGCGAGTCCCTGTATTAGGCTACATCAAGAGGAAACAAACCTTAGAGATAGAACGTAGAACTACTGTATTGTGTCACGTTTCAAGAAGCTAGCACAAACCGTGTTTGATTTAGAGTTCTAACTGCATCTGTCAATATAGAAGAAAACGCAGTGAAACCTAAAAATTCAAACTGTTACTGCAAACGGATGCTTCAACGTAGGAGAACGAAACTTGGACATCCAAGTTTGATTGGAGTACTGCTCATTTTTTGAAAGTATCAGGAAGGTCAGAAAAAAAATATATGTTGTGATTTCAGGAGACTGTAGTTTTTTAGCAGCCTAACAACGCCTTTCATTGAATGAGTTATTCGCCAGCCTGTGCTTAAGGCTACATCAAGAGGAAACAAACCTTAGAGATAGAACGTAGAACTACTGTATTGTGTCATGTTTCAAGAAGCTAGCACAAACCGTGTTTGATTTAGAGTTCGAACTGCATCTGTCAATATAGGAGAGAACAGAGTGAAACCTAAAAATTCAAACTGTTACTGCAAACGGATGCTTCAACGTAGGAGAACGAAACTTGGGCATCCAAGTGGGATTGGTGTACTGATCATTACTTGAAAGTATCATGAAGATTGGATGAAAAAATGTATGTTGTGATTTCAGGAGACTGTAGTTTTTTGGCAGCCTAACAACGCCTTTCATTGAATGAGTTATTCGCCAGCCTGTGCTTAAGGCTACATCAAGAGGAAACAAACCTTAGAGATAGAACGTAGAACTACTGTACTGTGTCACGTTTCAAGAAGCTAGCACAAACCGTGTTTGATTTAGAGTTCTAACTGCATCTGTCAATATAGAAGAAAACGCAGTGAAACCTAAAAATTCAAACTGTTACTGCAAACGGATGCTTCAACGTAGGAGAACTAAACTTGGACATCCAAGTTTGATTGGAGTACTGTTCGTTATTTGAAAGTATCAGGAAGGTCGGAAAAAAATTATATGTTGTGATTTCAGGAGACTGTAGTTTTTTGGCAGCCTAACAACGCCTTTCATTGAATGAGTTATTCGCCAGCCTGTGCTTAAGGCTACATCAAGAGGAAACAAACCTTAGAGATAGAACATAGAACTACTGTATTGTGTCAAGTTTCAAGAAGCTAGCACAAACCGTGTTTGATTTAGAGTTCGAACTGCATCTGTCAATATAGGAGAAAACAGAGTGAAACCTAAAAATTCAAACTGTTACTGCAAACGGATGCTTCAACGTAGGAGAACGAAACTTGGGCATCCAAGTGGGATTGGTGTACTGATCATTACTTGAAAGTATCATGAAGATTGGATGAAAAAATGTATGTTGAGATTTCAGGAGACTCTAGTTTTTGGAAGTTTGGCAACCCCTTTCAATATAAGTGTTATTCACGAGTCCCTGTATTAGGCTACATCAAGAGGAAACAAACCTTAGAGATAGAACGTAGAACTACTGTATTGTGTCACGTTTCAAGAAGCTAGCACAAACCGTGTTTGATTTAGAGTTCTAACTGCATCTGTCAATATAGAAGAAAACAGAGTGAAACCTAAAATTTCAAACTGTTACTGCAAACGGATGCTTCAACGTAGGAGAACGAAACTTGGACATCCAAGTTCGATTGGAGTACTTCTCATTATTTGAAAGTATCAGGAATGTCGGAAAAAAAATATATGTTGTGATTTCAGGAGACTGTAGTTTTTTGGCAGCCTAACAACGCCTTTCATTGAATGAGTTATTCGCCAGCCTGTGCTTATTCTACATCAAGAGGAAACACCTTAGAGATAGAACGTAGAACTACTGTATTGTGTCAAGTTTCAAGAAGCTTGCACAAACCGTGTTTGATTTAGAGTTCGAACTGCATCTGTCAATATAGGAGAAAACAGAGTGAAACCTAAAAATTCAAACTGTTACTGCAAACGGATGCTTCAACGTAGGAGAACGAAACTTGGGCATCCAAGTGGGATTGGTGTACTGATCATTACTTGAAAGTATCATGAAGATTGGATGAAAAAATGTATGTTGAGATTTCAGGAGACTCTAGTTTTTGGAAGTTTGGCAACCCCTTTCAATATAAGTGTTATTCGCGAGTCCCTGTATTAGGCTACATCAAGAGGAAACAAACCTTAGAGATAGAACGTAGAACTACTGTATTGTGTCACGTTTCAAGAAGCTAGCACAAACCGTGTTTGATTTAGAGTTCTAACTGCATCTGTCAATATAGAAGAAAACAGAGTGAAACCTAAAAATTCAAACTGTTACTGCAAACGGATGCTTCAACGTAGGAGAACGAAACTTGGACATCCAAGTTTGATTGGAGAACTGCTCATTATTTGAAAGTATCAGGAAGGTCGGAAAAAAATATATGTTGTGATTTCAGGAGACTGTAGTTTTTTGGCAGCCTAACAACGCCTTTCATTGAATGAGTTATTCGCCAGCCTGTGCTTAAGGCTACATCAAGAGGAAACAAACCTTAGAGATAGAACGTAGAACTACTGTATTGTGTCAAGTTTCAAGAAGCTAGCACAAACCGTGTTTGATTTAGAGTTCGAACTGCATCTGTCAATATAGGAGAAAACAGAGTGAAACCTAAAAATTCAAACTGTTACTGCAAACGGATGCTTCAACGTAGGAGAACGAAACTTGGGCATCCAAGTGGGATTGGTGTACTGATCATTACTTGAAAGTATCATGAAGATTGGATGAAAAAATGTATGTTGTGATTTCAGGAGACTGTAGTTTTTTGGCAGCCTAACAACACCTTTCATTGAATGAGTTATTCGCCAGCCTGTGCTTAAGGCTATATCAAGAGGAAACAAACCTTAGAGATAGAACGTAGAACTACTGTATTGTGTCACGTTTCAAGAAGCTAGCACAAACCGTGTTTGATTTAGAGTTCTAACTGCATCTGTCAATATAGAAGAAAACGCAGTGAAACCTAAAAATTCAAACTGTTACTGCAAACGGATGCTTCAACGTAGGAGAACGAAACTTGGACATCCAAGTTTGATTGGAGTACTGCTCATTATTTGAAAGTATCAGGAAGGTCGGAAAAAAAATATATGTTGTGATTTCAGGAGACTGTAGTTTTTTGGCAGCCTTACAACGCCTTTCATTGAATGAGTTATTCGCCAGCCTGTGCTTAAGGCTACATCAAGAGGAAACAAACCTTAGAGATAGAACGTAGAACTACTGTATTGTGTCACGTTTCAAGAAGCTAGCACAAACCGTGTTTGATTTAGAGTTCGAACTGCATCTGTCAATATAGGAGAAAACAGAGTGAAACCTAAAAATTCAAACTGTTACTGCAAATGGATGCTTCAACGTAGGAGAACTATACTTGGGCATCCAAGTGGGATTGGTGTACTGATCATTACTTGAAAGTATCATGAAGATTGGATGAAAAAAATGTATGTTGAGATTTCAGGAGACTCTAGTTTTTGGAAGTTTGGCAATCCCTTTCAATATAAGTGTTATTCACGAGTCCCTGTATTAGGCTACATCAAGAGGAAACAAACCTTAGAGATAGAACGTAGAACTACTGTATTGTGTCACGTTTCAAGAAGCTAGCACAAACCGTGTTTGATTTAGAGTTCTAACTGCATCTGTCAATATAGAAGAAAACGCAGTGAAACCTAAAAATTCAAACTGTTACTGCAAACGGATGCTTCAACGTAGGAGAACGAAACTTGGACATCCAAGTTTGATTGGAGTACTGCTCATTATTTGAAAGTATCAGGAAGGTCGGAAAAAAAATATATGTTGTGATTTCAGGAGACTGTAGTTTTTTGGCAGCCTAACAACGCCTTTCAATGAATGAGTTATTCGCCAGCCTGTGCTTAAGGCTACATCAAGAGGAAACAAACCTTAGAGATAGAACGTAGAACTACTCTACTGTGTCAAGTTTCAAGAAGCTAGCACAAACCGTGTTTGATTTAGAGTTCGAACTGCATCTGTCAATATAGGAGAAAACAGAGTGAAACCTAAAAATTCAAACTGTTACTGCAAACGGATGCTTCAACGTAGGAGAACGAAACTTGGGCATCCAAGTGGGATTGGTGTACTGATCATTACTTGAAAGTATCATGAAGATTGGATGAAAAAATGTATGTTGTGATTTCAGGAGACTGTAGTTTTTTGGCAGCCTAACAACGCCTTTCATTGAATGAGTTATTCGCCAGCCTGTGCTTAAGGCTACATCAAGAGGAAACAAACCTTAGAGATAGAACGTAGAACTACTCTACTGTGTCAAGTTTCAAGAAGCTAGCACAAACCGTGTTTGATTTAGAGTTCGAACTGCATCTGTCAATATAGGAGAAAACAGAGTGAAACCTAAAAATTCAAACTGTTACTGCAAAAGGATGCTTCAACGTAGGAGAACGAAACTTGGGCATCCAAGTGGGATTGGTGTACTGATCATTACTTGAAAGTATCATGAAGATTGGATGAAAAAATGTATGTTGTGATTTCAGGAGACTGTAGTTTTTTGGCAGCCTAACAACGCCTTTCATTGAATGAGTTATTCGCCAGCCTGTGCTTAAGGCTACATCAAGAGGAAACAAACCTTAGAGATAGAACGTAGAACTACTGTATTGTGTCAAGTTTCAAAAAGCTAGCACAAACCGTGTTTGATTTAGAGTTCGAACTGCATCTGTCAATATAGGAGAAAACAGAGTGAAACCTAAAAATTCAAACTGTTACTGCAAACGGATGCTTCAACTTAGGAGAACGAAACTTGGCATCCAAGTGGGATTGGTGTACTGATCATTACTTGAAAGTATCATGAAGATTGGATGAAAAAATGTATGTTGTGATTTCAGGAGACTGTAGTTTTTTGGCAGCCTAACAACGCCTTTCATTGAATGAGTTATTCGCCAGCCAGTGCTTAAGGCTACATCAAGAGGAAACAAACCTTAGAGATAGAACATAGAACTACTGTATTGTGTCACGTTTCAAGAAGCTAGCACAAACCGTGTTTGATTTAGAGTTCTAACTGCATCTGTCAATATAGAAGAAAACGCAGTGAAACCTAAAAATTCAAACTGATACTGCAAATGGATGCTTCAACGAAGGAGAACGAAACTTGGACATCCAAGTTTGATTGGAGTACTGCTCATTATTTGAAAGTATCAGGAAGGTCGGAAAAAAAATATATGTTGTGATTTCAGGAGACTGTAGTTTTTTGGCAGCCTAACAACGCCTTTCATTGAATGAGTTATTCGCCAGCCTGTGCTTAAGGCTACATCAAGAGGAAACAAACCTTAGAGATAGAACGTAGAACTACTGTATTGTGTCAAGTTTCAAGAAGCTAGCACAAACCGTGTTTGATTTAGAGTTCTAACTGCATCTGTCAATATAGGAGAAAACAGAGTGAAACCTAAAAGTTCAAACTGTTACTGCAAACGGATGCTTCAACGTAGGAGAACGAAACTTGGGCATCCAAGTGGGATTGGTGTACTGATCATTACTTGAAAGTATCATGAAGATTGGATGAAAAAAATGTATGTTGAGATTTCAGGAGACTCTAGTTTTTGGAAGTTTGGCAATCCCTTTCAATATAAGTGTTATTCGCGAGTCCCTGTATTAGGCTACATCAAGAGGAAACAAACCTTAGAGATAGAACGTAGAACTACTGTATTGTGTCACGTTTCAATGAAGCTAGCACAAACCGTGTTTGATTTAGAGTTCTAACTGCATCTGTCAATATAGAAGAAAACGCAGTGAAACCTAAAAATTCAAACTGTTACTGCAAACGGATGCTTCAACGTAGGAGAACGAAACTTGGACATCCAAGTTTGATTGGAGTACTGCTCATTATTTGAAAGTATCAGGAGGGTCGGAAAAAAAATATATGTTGTGATTTCAGGAGACTGTAGTTTTTTGGCAGCCTAACAACGCCTTTCATTGAATGAGTTATTCGCCAGCCTGTGCTTAAGGCTACATCAAGAGGAAACAAACCTTAGAGATAGAACGTAGAACTACTGTATTGTGTCAAGTTTCAAGAAGCTAGCACAAACCGTGTTTGATTTAGAGTTCGAACTGCATCTGTCAATATAGGAGAAAACAGAGTGAAACCTAAAAATTCAAACTGTTACTGCAAACGGATGCTTCAACGTAGGAGAATGAAACTTGGGCATCCAAGTGGGATTGGTGTACTGATCATTACTTGAAAGTATCATGAAGATTGGATGAAAAAATGTATGTTGTGATTTCAGGAGACTGTAGTTTTTTGGCAGCCTAACAACGCCTTTCATTGAATGAGTTATTCGCCAGCCTGTGCTTAAGGCTACATCAAGAGGAAACAAACCTTAGAGATAGAACGTAGAACTACTGTATTGTGTCAAGTTTCAAGAAGCTAGCACAAACCGTGTTTGATTTAGAGTTCGAACTGCAGCTGTCAATATAGGAGAAAACAGAGTGAAACCTAAAAATTCAAACTGTTCTTGCAAACGGATGCTTCAACGTAGGAGAACGAAACTTGGGCATCCAAGTGGGATTGGTGTACTGATCATTACTTGAAAGTATCATGAAGATTGGATGAAAAAAATGTATGTTGAGATTTCAGGAGACTCTAGTTTTTGGAAGTTTGGCAACCCCTTTCAATATAAGTGTTATTCGCGAGTCCCTGTATTAGGCTACATCAAGAGGAAACAAACCTTAGAGATAGAACGTAGAACTACTGTATTGTGTCACGTTTCAAGAAGCTAGCACAAACCGTGTTTGATTTAGAGTTCTAACTGCATCTGTCAATATAGAAGAAAACAGAGTGAAACCTAAAAATTCAAACTGTTACTGCAAACGGATGCTTCAACGTAGGTGAATGAAACTTGGACATCCAAGTTTGATTGGAGTACTGCTCATTATTTGAAAGTATCAGGAAGGTCGGAAAAAAAATATATGTTGTGATTTCAGGAGACTGTAGTTTTTTGGCAGCCTAACAACGCCTTTCATTGAATGAGTTATTCGCCAGCCTGTGCTTAAGGCTACATCAAGAGGAAACAAACCTTAGAGATAGAACGTAGAACTACTGTATTGTGTCACGTTTCAAGAAGCTAGCACAAACCGTGTTTGATTTAGAGTTCTAACTGCATCTGTCAATATAGAAGAAAACGCAGTGAAACCTAAAAATTCAAACTGTTACTGCAAACGGATGCTTCAACGTAGGAGAACGAAACTTGGACATCCAAGTTTGATTGGAGTACTGCTCATTATTTGAAAGTATCAGGAAGGTCGGAAAAAAAATATATGTTGTGATTTCAGGAGACTGTAGTTTTTTGGCAGCCTAACAACGCCTTTCATTGAATGAGTTATTCGCCAGCCTGTGCTTAAGGCTACATCAAGAGGAAACAAACCTTAGAGATAGAACGTAGAACTACTGTATTGTGTCACGTTTCAAGAAGCTAGCACAAACCGTGTTTGATTTAGAGTTCGAACTGCATCTGTCAATATAGGAGAAAACAGAGTGAAACCTAAAAATTCAAACTGTTACTGCAAACGGATGCTTCAACGTAGGAGAACTATACTTGGGCATCCAAGTGGGATTGGTGTACTGATCATTACTTGAAAGTATCATGAAGATTGGATGAAAATAATGTATGTTGAGATTTCAGGAGACTCTAGTTTTTGGAAGTTTGGCAATCCCTTTCAATATAAGTGTTATTCACGAGTCCCTGTATTAGTCTACATCAAGAGGAAACAAACCTTAGAGATAGAACGTAGAACTACTGTATTGTGTCACGTTTCAAGAAGCTAGCACAAACCGTGTTTGATTTAGAGTTCTAACTGCATCTGTCAATATAGAAGAAAACGCAGTGAAACCTAAAAATTCAAACTGTTACTGCAAACGGATGCTTCAACGTAGGAGAACGAAACTTGGACATCCAAGTTTGATTGGAGTACTGCTCATTATTTGAAAGTATCAGGAAGGTCGGAAAAAAAATATATGTTGTGATTTCAGGAGACTGTAGTTTTTTGGCAGCCTAACAACGCCTTTCATTGAATGAGTTATTCGCCAGCCTGTGCTTAGGGCTACATCAAGAGGAAACAAACCTTAGAGATAGAACGTAGAACTACTCTACTGTGTCAAGTTTCAAGAAGCTAGCACAAACCGTGTTTGATTTAGAGTTCGAACTGCATCTGTCAATATAGGAGAAAACAGAGTGAAACCTAAAAATTCAAACTGTTACTGCAAACGGATGCTTCAACGTAGGAGAACGAAACTTGGGCATCCAAGTGGGATTGGTGTACTGATCATTACTTGAAAGTATCATGAAGATTGGATGAAAAAATGTATGTTGTGATTTCAGGAGACTGTAGTTTTTTGGCAGCCTAACAACGCCTTTCATTGAATGAGTTATTCGCCAGCCTGTGCTTAAGGCTACATCAAGAGGAAACAAACCTTAGAGATAGAACGTAGAACTACTGTATTGTGTCAAGTTTCAAGAAGCTAGCACAAACCGTGTTTGATTTAGAGTTCGAACTGCATCTGTCAATATAGGAGAAAACAGAGTGAAACCTAAAAATTCAAACTGTTACTGCAAACGGATGCTTCAACTTAGGAGAACGAAACTTGGGCATCCAAGTGGGATTGGTGTACTGATCATTACTTGAAAGTATCATGAAGATTGGATGAAAAAATGTATGTTGTGATTTCAGGAGACTGTAGTTTTTTGGCAGCCTAACAACGCCTTTCATTGAATGAGTTATTCGCCAGCCTGTGCTTAAGGCTACATCAAGAGGAAACAAACCTTAGAGATAGAACATAGAACTACTGTATTGTGTCACGTTTCAAGAAGCTATCACAAACCGTGTTTGATTTAGAGTTCTAACTGCATCTGTCAATATAGAAGAAAACGCAGTGAAACCTAAAAATTCAAACTGATACTGCAAACGGATGCTTCAACGTAGGAGAACGAAACTTGGACATCCAAGTTTGATTGGAGTACTGCTCATTATTTGAAAGTATCAGGAAGGTCGGAAAAAAAATATATGTTGTGATTTCAGGAGACTGTAGTTTTTTGGCAGCCTAACAACGCCTTTCATTGAATGAGTTATTCGCCAGACTGTGCTTAAGGCTACATCAAGAGGAAACAAACCTTAGAGATAGAACGTAGAACTACTGTATTGTGTCAAGTTTCAAGAAGCTAGCACAAACCGTGTTTGATTTAGAGTTCGAACTGCATCTGTCAATATAGGAGAAAACAGAGTGAAACCTAAAAATTCAAACTGTTACTGCAAACGGATGCTTCAACGTAGGAGAACGATACTTGGGCATCCAAGTGGGATTGGTGTACTGATCATTACTTGAAAGTATCATGAAGATTGGATGAAAAAAATGTATGTTGAGATTTCAGGAGACTCTAGTTTTTGGAAGTTTGGCAATCCCTTTCAATATAAGTGTTATTCGCGAGTCCCTGTATTAGGCTACATCAAGAGGAAACAAACCTTAGAGATAGAACGTAGAACTACTGTATTGTGTCACGTTTCAAGAAGCTAGCACAAACCGTGTTTGATTTAGAGTTCTAACTGCATCTGTCAATATAGAAGAAAACGCAGTGAAACCTAAAAATTCAAACTGTTACTGCAAACGGATGCTTCAACGTAGGAGAATGAAACTTGGACATCCAAATTTGATTGGAGTACTGCTCATTATTTGAAAGTATCAGGAAGGTCGGAAAAAAAATATATGTTGTGATTTCAGGAGACTGTAGTTTTTTGGCAGCCTAACAACGCCTTTCATTGAATGAGTTATTCGCCAGCCTGTGCTTAAGGCTACATCAAGAGGAAACAAACCTTAGAGATAGAACGTAGAACTACTGTACTGTGTCAAGTTTCAAGAACCTAGCACAAACCGTGTTTGATTTAGAGTTCGAACTGCATCTGTCAATATAGGAGAAAACAGAGTGAAACCTAAAAATTCAAACTGTTACTGCAAACGGATGCTTCAACGTAGGAGAACGAAACTTGGGCATCCAAGTGGGATTGGTGTACTGATCATTACTTGAAAGTATCATGAAGATTGCATGAAAAAATGTATGTTGTGATTTCAGGAGACTGTAGTTTTTTGGCAGCCTAACAACGCCTTTCATTGAATGAGTTATTCGCCAGCCTGTGCTTAAGGCTACATCAAGAGGAAACAAACCTTAGAGATAGAACGTAGAACTACTGTATTGTGTCACGTTTCAAGAAGCTAGCACAAACCGTGTTTGATTTAGAGTTCTAACTGCATCTGTCAATATAGAAGAAAACGCAGTGAAACCTAAAAATTCAAACTGATACTGCAAACGGATGCTTCAACGTAGGAGAACGAAACTTGGACATCCAAGTTTGATTGGAGTACTGCTCATTATTTGAAAGTATCAGGAAGGTCGGAAAAAAAATATATGTTGTGATTTCAGGAGACTGTAGTTTTTTGGCAGCCTAACAACGCCTTTCATTGAATGAGTTATTCGCCAGCCTGTGCTTAAGGCTACATCAAGAGGAAACAAACCTTAGAGATAGAACGTAGAACTACTGTATTGTGTCAAGTTTCAAGAAGCTAGCACAAACCGTGTTTGATTTAGAGTTCGAACTGCATCTGTCAATATAGGAGAAAACAGAGTGAAACCTAAAAATTCAAACTGTTACTGCAAACGGATGCTTCAACGTAGGAGAACGATACTTGGGCATCCAAGTGGGATTGGTGTACTGATCATTACTTGAAAGTATCATGAAGATTGGATGAAAAAAATGTATGTTGAGATTTCAGGAGACTCTAGTTTTTGGAAGTTTGGCAATCCCTTTCAATATAAGTGTTTTCGCGAGTCCCTGTATTAGGCTACATCAAGAGGAAACAAACCTTAGAGATAGAACGTAGAACTACTGTATTGTGTCACGTTTCAAGAAGCTAGCACAAACCGTGTTTGATTTAGAGTTCTAACTGCATCTGTCAATATAGAAGAAAACGCAGTGAAACCTAAAAATTCAAACTGTTACTGCAAACGGATGCTTCAACGTAGGAGAACGAAACTTGGACATCCAAGTTTGATTGGAGTACTGCTCATTATTTGAAAGTATCAGGAAGGTCGGAAAAAAAATATATGTTGTGATTTCAGGAGACTGTAATTTTTTGGCAGCCTAACAACGCCTTTCATTGAATGAGTTATTCGCCAGCCTGTGCTTAAGGCTACATCAAGAGGAAACAAACCTTAGAGATAGAACGTAGAACTACTGTATTGTGTCAAGTTTCAAGAAGCTAGCACAAACCGTGTTTGATTTAGAGTTCGAACTGCATCTGTCAATATAGGAGAAAACAGAGTGAAACCTAAAAATTCAAACTGTTACTGCAAACGGATGCTTCAACATAGGAGAACGATACTTGGGCATCCAAGTGGGATTGGTGTACTGATCATTACTTGAAAGTATCATGAAGATTGGATGAAAAAAAATGTATGTTGAGATTTCAGGAGACTCTAGTTTATGGAAGTTTGGCAATCCCTTTCAATATAAGTGTTATTCGCGAGTCCCTGTATTAGGCTACATCAAGAGGAAACAAACCTTATAGATAGAACGTAGAACTACTGTATTGTGTCACGTTTCAAGAAGCTAGCACAAACCGTGTTTGATTGAGAGTTCTAACTGCATCTGTCAATATAGAAGAAAACGCAGTGAAACCTAAAAATTCAAACTTTTACTGCAAACGGATGCTTCAACGTAGGAGAACGAAACTTGGACATCCAAGTTTGATTGGAGTACTGCTCATTATTTGAAAGTATCAGGAAGGTCGGAAAAAAAATATATGTTGTGATTTCAGGAGACTGTAGTTTTTTGGCAGCCTAACAATGCCTTTCATTGAATGAGTTATTCGCCAGCCTGTGCTTAAGGCTACATCAAGAGGAAACAAACCTTAGAGATAGAACGTAGAACTACTGTATTGTGTCAAGTTTCAAGAAGCTAGCACAAACCGTGTTTGATTTAGAGTTCGAACTGCATCTGTCAATATAGGAGAAAACAGAGTGAAACCTAAAAATTCAAACTGTTACTGCAAATGATGCTTCAACGTAGGAGAACGATACTTGGGCATCCAAGTGGGATTGGTGTACTGATCATTACTTGAAAGTATCATGAAGATGGGATGAAAAAAATGTATGTTGAGATTTCAGGAGACTCTAGTTTTTGGAAGTTTGGCAACCCCTTTCAATATAAGTGTTATTCGCGAGTCCCTGTATTAGGCTACATCAAGAGGAAACAAACCTTAGAGATAGAACGTAGAACTACTGTATTGTGTCACGTTTCAAGAAGCTAGCACAAACCGTGTTTGATTTAGAGTTCGAACTGCATCTGTCAATATAGAAGAAAACGCAGTGAAACCTAAAAATTCAAACTGTTACTGCAAACGGATGCTTCAACGTAGGAGAACGAAACTTGGACATCCAAGTTTGATTGGAGTACTGCTCATTATTTGAAAGTATCAGGAAGGTCGGAAAAAAAATATATGTTGTGATTTCAGGAGACTGTAGTTTTTTGGCAGCCTAACAACGCCTTTCATTGAATGAGTTATTCGCCAGCCTGTGCTTAAGGCTACATCAAGAGGAAACAAACCTTAGAGATAGAACGTAGAACTACTGTATTGTGTCAAGTTTCAAGAAGCTAGCACAAACCGTGTTTGATTTAGAGTTCGAACTGCATCTGTCAATATAAAAGAAAACAGAGTGAAACCTAAAAATTCAAACTGTTACTGCAAACGGATGCTTCAACGTAGGAGAACGAAACTTGGGCATCCAAGTGGGATTGGTGTACTGATCATTACTTGAAAGTATCATGAAGATTGGATGAAAAAATGTATGTTGTGATTTCAGGAGACTGTAGTTTTTTGGCAGCCTAACAACGCCTTTCATTGAATGAGTTATTCGCCAGCCTGTGCTTAAGGCTACATCAAGAGGAAACAAACCTTAGAGATAGAACGTGGAACTACTGTATTGTGTCACATTTCAAGAAGCTAGCACAAACCGTGTTTGATTTAGAGTTCGAACTGCATCTGTCAATATAGGAGAAAACAGAGTGAAACCTAAAAATTCAAACTGTTACTGCAAACGGATGCTTCAACGTAGGAGAACGATACTTGGGCATCCAAGTGTGATTGGTGTACTGATCATTACTTGAAAGTATCATGAAGATTGGATGAAAATATGTATGTTGAGATTTCAGGAGACTCTAGTTTTTGGAAGTTTGGCAACCCCTTTCAATATAAGTGTTATTCGCGAGTCCCTGTATTAGGCTACATCAAGAGGAAACAAACCTTAGAGATAGAACGTAGAACTACTGTATTGTGTCAGGTTTCAAGAAGCTAGCACAAACCGTGTTTGATTTAGAGTTCTAACTGCATCTGTCAATATAGAAGAAAACAGAGTGAAACCTAAAAATTCAAACTGTTACTGCAAACGGATGCTTCAACGTAGGAGAACGATACTTGGGCATCCAAGTGGGATTGGTGTACTGATCATTACTTGAATGTATCATAAAGATTGGATGAAAATATGTATGTTGAGTTTTCAGGAGACTCTAGTTTTTGGAAGTTTGGCAACCCCTTTCAATATAAGTGTTATTCGCGAGTCCCTGTATTAGGCTACATCAAGAGGAAACAAACCTTAGAGATAGAACGTAGAACTACTGTATTGTGTCACGTTTCAAGAAGCTAGCACAAACCGTGTTTGATTTAGAGATCTAACTGCATCTGTCAATATAGAAGAAAACGCAGTGAAACCTAAAAATTCAAACTGTTACTGCAAACGGATGCTTCAACGTAGGAGAACGAAACTTGGACATCCAAGTTTGATTGGAGTACTGCTCATTATTTGAAAGTATCAGGAAGGTCGGAAAAAAAATATATGTTGTGATTTCAGGAGACTGTAGTTTTTTGGCAGCCTAACAACGCCTTTCATTGAATGAGTTATTCGCCAGCCTGTGCTTAAAACTACATCAAGAGGAAACCAACCCTAGAGATAGAACGTAGAACTACTGTATTGTGTCAAGTTTCAAGAAGCTAGCACAAACCGTGTTTGATTTAGAGTTCGAACTGCATCTGTCAATATAGGAGAAAACAGAGTGAAACCTAAAAATTCAAACTGTTACTGCAAACGGATGCTTCAACGTAGGAGAACGAAACTTGGGCATCCAAGTGGGATTGGTGTACTGATCATTACTTGAAAGTATCATGAAGATTGGATGAAAAAATGTATGTTGAGATTTCAGGAGACTCTAGTTTTTGGAAGTTTGGCAACCCCATTCAATATAAGTGTTATTCGCGAGTCCCTGTATTAGGCTACATCAAGAGGAAACAAACCTTAGAGATAGAACGTAGAACTACTGTATTGTGTCACGTTTCAAGAAGCTAGCACAAACCGTGTTTGATTTAGAGTTCTAACTGCATCTGTCAATATAGAAGAAAACGCAGTGAAACCTAAAAACTCAAACTGTTACTGCAAACGGATGCTTCAACGTAGGAGAACGAAACTTGGACATCCAAGTTTGATTGGAGTACTGCTCATTATTTGAAAGTATCAGGAAGGTCGGAAAAAAAATATATGTTGTGATTTCAGGAGACTGTAGTTTTTTGGCAGCCTAACAACGCCTTTCATTGAATGAGTTATTCGCCAGCCTGTGCGTAAGGCTACATCAAGAGGAAACAAACCTTAGAGATAGAACGTAGAACTACTGTATTGTGTCAAGTTTCAAGAAGCTAGCACAAACCGTGTTTGATTTAGAGTTCGAACTGCATCTGTCAATATAGGAGAAAACAGAGTGAAACCTAAAAATTCAAACTGTTACTGCAAACGGATGCTTCAACGTAGGAGAACGAAACTTGGGCATCCAAGTGGGATTGGTGTACTGATCATTACTTGAAAGTATCATGAAGATTGGATGAAAAAATGTATGTTGAGATTTCAGGAGACTCTAGTTTTTGGAAGTTTGGCAACCCCTTTCAATATAAGTGTTATTCGCGAGTCCCTGTATTAGGCTACATCAAGAGGAAACAAACCTTAGAGATAGAACGTAGAACTACTGTATTGTGTCACGTTTCAAGAAGCTAGCACAAACCGTGTTTGATTTAGAGTTCTAACTGCATCTGTCAATATAGAAGAAAATGCAGTGAAACCTAAAAATTCAAACTGTTACTGCAAACGGATGCTTCAACGTAGGAGAACGAAACTTGGACATCCAAGTTTGATTGGAGTACTGCTCATTATTTGAAAGTATCAGGAAGGTCGGAAAAAAAATATATGTTGTGATTTCAGGAGACTGTAGTTTTTTGGCAGCCTAACAACGCCTTTCATTGAATGAGTTATTCGCCAGCCTGTGCTTAAGGCTACATCAAGAGGAAACCAACCCTAGAGATAGAACGTAGAACTACTGTATTGTGTCAAGTTTCAAGAAGCTAGCACAAACCGTGTTTGATTTAGAGTTCGAACTGCATCTGTCAATATAGGAGAAAACAGAGTGAAACCTAAAAATTCAAACTGTTACTGCAAACGGATGCTTCAACGTAGGAGAACGAAACTTGGGCATCCAAGTGGGATTGGTGTACTGATCATTACTTGAAAGTATCATGAAGATTGGATGAAAAAATGTATGTTGTGATTTCAGGAGACTGTAGTTTTTTGGCAGCCTAACAACGCCTTTCATTGAATGAGTTATTCGCCAGCCTGTGCTTAAGGCTACATCAAGAGGAAACAAACCTTAGAGATAGAACGTAGAACTACTGTATTGTGTCAAGTTTCAAGAAGCTAGCACAAACCGTGTTTGATTTAGAGTTCGAACTGCATCTGTCAATATAGGAGAAAACAGAGTGAAACCTAAAAATTCAAACTGTTACTGCAAACGGATGCTTCAACGTAGGAGAACGATACTTGGGCATCCAAGTGGGATTGGTGTACTGATCATTACTTGAAAGTATCATGAAGATTGGATGAAAATATGTATGTTGAGATTTCAGGAGACTCTAGTTTTTGGAAGTTTGGCAACCCCTTTCAATATAAGTGTTATTCGCGAGTCCCTGTATTAGGCTACATCAAGAGGAAACAAACCTTAGAGATAGAAGGTAGAACTACTGTATTGTGTCACGTTTCAAGAAGCTAGCACAAACCGTGTTTGATTGAGAGTTCTAACTGCATCTGTCAATATAGAAGAAAACGCAGTGAAACCTAAAAATTCAAACTGTTACTGCAAACGGATGCTTCAACGTAGGAGAACGAAACTTGGACATCCAAGTTTGATTGGAGTACTGCTCATTATTTGAAAGTATCAGGAAGGTCGGAAAAAAAATATATGTTGTGATTTCAGGAGACTGTAGTTTTTTGGCAGCCTAACAACGCCTTTCATTGAATGAGTTATTCGCCAGCCTGTGCTTAAGGCTACATCAAGAGGAAACAAACCTTAGAGATAGAACGTAGAACTACTGTATTGTGTCAAGTTTCAAGAAGCTAGCACAAACCGTGTTTGATTTAGAGTTCGAACTGCATCTGTCAATATAGGAGAAAAGAGAGTGAAACCTAAAAATTCAAACTGTTACTGCAAACGGATGCTTCAACGTAGGAGAACGAAACTTGGGCATCCAAGTGGGATTGGTGTACTGATCATTACTTGAAAGTATCATGAAGATTGGATGAAAAAATGTATGTTGTGATTTCAGGAGACTGTAGTTTTTTGGCAGCCTAACAACGCCTTTCATTGAATGAGTTATTCGCCAGCCTGTGCTTAAGGCTACATCAAGAGGAAACAAACCTTAGAGATAGAACGTAGAACTACTGTATTGTGTCACGTTTCAAGAAGCTAGCACAAACCGTGTTTGATTTAGAGTTCTAACTGCATCTGTCAATATAGAAGAAAACGCAGTGAAACCTAAAAATTCAAACTGTTACTGCAAACGGATGCTTCAACGTAGGAGAACGAAACTTGGACATCCAAGTTTGATTGGAGTACTGCTCATTATTTGAAAGTATCAGGAAGGTCGGAAAAAAAATATATGTTGTGATTTCAGGAGACTGTTGTTTTTTGGCAGCCTAACAACGCCTTTCATTGAATGAGTTATTCGCCAGCCTGTGCTTAAGGCTACATCAAGAGGAAACAAACCTTAGAGATAGAACGTAGAACTACTGTATTGTGTCAAGTTTCAAGAAGCTAGCACAAACCGTGTTTGATTTAGAGTTCGAACTGCATCTGTCAATATAGGAGAAAACAGAGTGAAACCTAAAAATTCAAACTGTTACTGCAAACGGATGCTTCAACGTAGGAGAACGAAACTTGGGCATCCAAGTGGGATTGGTGTACTGATCATTACTTGAAAGTATCATGAAGATTGGATGAAAAAAATGTATGTTGAGATTTCAGGAGACTCTAGTTTTCGGAAGTTTGGCAATCCCTTTCAATATAAGTGTTATTCGCGAGTCCCTGTATTAGGCTACATCAAGAGGAAACAAACCTTAGAGATAGAACGTAGAACTACTGTATTGTGTCAAGTTTCAAGAAGCTAGCACAAACCGTGTTTGATTTAGAGTTCGAACTGCATCTGTCAATATAGGAGAAAACAGAGTGAAACCTAAAAATTCAAACTGTTACTGCAAACGGATGCTTCAACGTAGGAGAACGATACTTGGGCATCCAAGTGGGATTGGTGTACTGATCATTACTTGAAAGTATCATGAAGATTGGATGAAAATATGTATGTTGAGATTTCAGGAGACTCTAGTTTTTGGAAGTTTGGCAACCCCTTTCAATATAAGTGTTATTCGCGAGTCCCTGTATTAGGCTACATCAAGAGGAAACAAACCTTAGAGATAGAAGGTAGAACTACTGTATTGTGTCACGTTTCAAGAAGCTAGCACAAACCGTGTTTGATTTAGAGTTCTAACTGCATCTGTCAATATAGAAGAAAACGCAGTGAAACCTAAAAATTCAAACTGTTACTGCAAACGGATGCTTCAACGTAGGAGAACGAAACTTGGACATCCAAGTTTGATTGGAGTACTGCTCATTATTTGAAAGTATCAGGAAGGTCGGAAAAAAAATATATGTTGTGATTTCAGGAGACTGTAGTTTTTTGGCAGCCTAACAACGCCTTTCATTGAATGAGTTATTCGCCAGCCTGTGCTTAAGGCTACATCAAGAGGAAACAAACCTTAGAGATAGAACGTAGAACTACTGTATTGTGTCAAGTTTCAAGAAGCTAGCACAAACCGTGTTTGATTTAGAGTTCGAACTGCATCTGTCAATATAGGAGAAAACAGAGTGAAACCTAAAAATTCAAACTGTTACTGCAAACGGATGCTTCAACGTAGAAGAACGAAACTTGGGCATCCAAGTGGGATTGGTGTACTGATCATTACTTGAAAGTATCATGAAGATTGGATGAAAAAATGTATGTTGTGATTTCAGGAGACTGTAGTTTTTTGGCAGCCTAACAACGCCTTTCATTGAATGAGTTATTCGCCAGCCTGTGCTTAAGGCTACATCAAGAGGAAACAAACCTTAGAGATAGAACGTAGAACTACTGTATTGTGTCACGTTTCAAGAAGCTAGCACAAACCGTGTTTGATTTAGAGTTCGAACTGCATCTGTCAATATAGAAGAAAACGCAGTGAAACCTAAAAATTCAAACTGTTACTGCAAACGGATGCTTCAACGTAGGAGAACGAAACTTGGACATCCAAGTTTGATTGGAGTACTGCTCATTATTTGAACGTATCAGGAAGGTCGGAAAAAAAATATATGTTGTGATTTCAGGAGACTGTAGTTTTTTGGCAGCCTAACAACGCCTTTCATTGAATGAGTTATTCGCCAGCCTGTGCTTAAGGCTACATCAAGAGGAAACAAACCTTAGAGATAGAACGTAGAACTACTGTATTTTGTCAAGTTTCAAGAAGCTAGCACAAACCGTGTTTGATTTAGAGTTCGAACTGCATCTGTCAATATAGGAGAAAACAGAGTGAAACCTAAAAATTCAAACTGTTACTGCAAACGGATGCTTCAACGTAGGAGAACGAAACTTGGGCATCCAAGTGGGATTGGTGTACTGATCATTACTTGAAAGTATCATGAAGATTGGATGAAAAAATGTATGTTGTGATTTCAGGAGACTGTAGTTTTTTGGCAGCCTAACAACGCCTTTCATTGAATGAGTTATTCGCCAGCCTGTGCTTAAGGCTACCTCAAGAGGAAACAAACCTTAGAGATAGAACGTAGAACTACTGTATTGTGTCAAGTTTCAAGAAGCTAGCACAAACCGTGTTTGATTTAGAGTTCGAACTGCATCTGTCAATATAGGAGAAAACAGAGAGAAACCTAAAAATTCAAACTGTTACTGCAAACGGATGCTTCAACGTAGGAGAACGATACTTGGGCATCCAAGTGGGATTGGTGTACTGATCATTACTTGAAAGTATCATGAAGATTGGATGAAAATATGTATGTTGAGATTTCAGGAGACTCTAGTTTTTGGAAGTTTGGCAACCCCTCTCAATATAAGTGTTATTCGCGAGTCCCTGTATTAGGCTACATCAAGAGGAAACAAACCTTAGAGATAGAACGTAGAACTACTGTATTGTGTCACGTTTCAAGAAGCTAGCACAAACCGTGTTTGATTTAGAGTTCTAACTGCATCTGTCAATATAGAAGAAAACGCAGTGAAACCTAAAAATTCAAACTGTTACTGCAAACGGATGCTTCAACGTAGGAGAACGAAACTTGGACATCCAAGTTTGATTGGAGTACTGCTCATTATTTGAAAGTATCAGGAAGGTCGGAAAAAAAATATATGTTGTGATTTCAGGAGACTGTAGTTTTTTGGAAACCTAACAACGCCTTTCATTGAATGAGTTATTCGCCAGCCTGTGCTTAAGGCTACATCAAGAGGAAACAAACCTTAGAGATAGAACGTAGAACTACTGTATTGTGTCAAGTTTCAAGAAGCTAGCACAAACCGTGTTTGATTTAGAGTTCGAACTGCATCTGTCAATATAGGAGAAAACAGAGTGAAACCTAAAAATTCAAACTGTTACTGCAAATGGATGCTTCAACGTAGGAGAACGAAACTTGGGCATCCAAGTGGGATTGGTGTACTGATCATTACTTGAAAGTATCATGAAGATTGGATGAAAAAATGTATGTTGTGATTTCAGGAGACTGTTGTTTTTTGGCAGCCTAACAACGCCTTTCATTGAATGAGTTATTCGCCAGCCTGTGCTTAAGGCTACATCAAGAGGAAACAAACCTTAGAGATAGAACGTAGAACTACTGTATTGTGTCAAGTTTCAAGAAGCTAGCACAAACCGTGTTTGATTTAGAGTTCGAACTGCATCTGTCAATATAGGAGAAAAGAGAGTGAAACCTAAAAATTCAAACTGTTACTGCAAACGGATGCTTCAACGTAGGAGAACGAAACTTGGGCATCCAAGTGGGATTGGTGTACTGATCATTACTTGAAAGTATCATGAAGATTGGATGAAAAAATGTATGTTGTGATTTCAGGAGACTGTAGTTTTTTGGCAGCCTAACAACGCCTTTCATTGAATGAGTTATTCGCCAGCCTGTGCTTAAGGCTACATCAAGAGGAAACAAACCTTAGAGATAGAACGTAGAACTACTGTATTGTGTCACGTTTCAAGAAGCTAGCACAAACCGTGTTTGATTTAGAGTTCTAACTGCATCTGTCAATATAGAAGAAAACGCAGTGAAACCTAAAAATTCAAACTGTTACTGCAAACGGATGCTTCAACGTAGGAGAACGAAACTTGGACATCCAAGTTTGATTGGAGTACTGCTCATTATTTGAAAGTATCAGGAAGGTCGGAAAAAAAATATATGTTGTGATTTCAGGAGACTGTTGTTTTTTGGCAGCCTAACAACGCCTTTCATTGAATGAGTTATTCGCCAGCCTGTGCTTAAGGCTACATCAAGAGGAAACAAACCTTAGAGATAGAACGTAGAACTACTGTATTGTGTCAAGTTTCAAGAAGCTAGCACAAACCGTGTTTGATTTAGAGTTCGAACTGCATCTGTCAATATAGGAGAAAACAGAGTGAAACCTAAAAATTCAAACTGTTACTGCAAACGGATGCTTCAACGTAGGAGAACGAAACTTGGGCATCCAAGTGGGATTGGTGTACTGATCATTACTTGAAAGTATCATGAAGATTGGATGAAAAAAATGTATGTTGAGATTTCAGGAGACTCTAGTTTTCGGAAGTTTGGCAATCCCTTTCAATATAAGTGTTATTCGCGAGTCCCTGTATTAGGCTACATCAAGAGGAAACAAACCTTAGAGATAGAACGTAGAACTACTGTATTGTGTCAAGTTTCAAGAAGCTAGCACAAACCGTGTTTGATTTAGAGTTCGAACTGCATCTGTCAATATAGGAGAAAACAGAGTGAAACCTAAAAATTCAAACTGTTACTGCAAACGGATGCTTCAACGTAGGAGAACGATACTTGGGCATCCAAGTGGGATTGGTGTACTGATCATTACTTGAAAGTATCATGAAGATTGGATGAAAATATGTATGTTGAGATTTCAGGAGACTCTAGTTTTTGGAAGTTTGGCAACCCCTTTCAATATAAGTGTTATTCGCGAGTCCCTGTATTAGGCTACATCAAGAGGAAACAAACCTTAGAGATAGAAGGTAGAACTACTGTATTGTGTCACGTTTCAAGAAGCTAGCACAAACCGTGTTTGATTTAGAGTTCTAACTGCATCTGTCAATATAGAAGAAAACGCAGTGAAACCTAAAAATTCAAACTGTTACTGCAAACGGATGCTTCAACGTAGGAGAACGAAACTTGGACATCCAAGTTTGATTGGAGTACTGCTCATTATTTGAAAGTATCAGGAAGGTCGGAAAAAAAATATATGTTGTGATTTCAGGAGACTGTAGTTTTTTGGCAGCCTAACAACGCCTTTCATTGAATGAGTTATTCGCCAGCCTGTGCTTAAGGCTACATCAAGAGGAAACAAACCTTAGAGATAGAACGTAGAACTACTGTATTGTGTCAAGTTTCAAGAAGCTAGCACAAACCGTGTTTGATTTAGAGTTCGAACTGCATCTGTCAATATAGGAGAAAACAGAGTGAAACCTAAAAATTCAAACTGTTACTGCAAACGGATGCTTCAACGTAGAAGAACGAAACTTGGGCATCCAAGTGGGATTGGTGTACTGATCATTACTTGAAAGTATCATGAAGATTGGATGAAAAAATGTATGTTGTGATTTCAGGAGACTGTAGTTTTTTGGCAGCCTAACAACGCCTTTCATTGAATGAGTTATTCGCCAGCCTGTGCTTAAGGCTACATCAAGAGGAAACAAACCTTAGAGATAGAACGTAGAACTACTGTATTGTGTCACGTTTCAAGAAGCTAGCACAAACCGTGTTTGATTTAGAGTTCGAACTGCATCTGTCAATATAGAAGAAAACGCAGTGAAACCTAAAAATTCAAACTGTTACTGCAAACGGATGCTTCAACGTAGGAGAACGAAACTTGGACATCCAAGTTTGATTGGAGTACTGCTCATTATTTGAACGTATCAGGAAGGTCGGAAAAAAAATATATGTTGTGATTTCAGGAGACTGTAGTTTTTTGGCAGCCTAACAACGCCTTTCATTGAATGAGTTATTCGCCAGCCTGTGCTTAAGGCTACATCAAGAGGAAACAAACCTTAGAGATAGAACGTAGAACTACTGTATTTTGTCAAGTTTCAAGAAGCTAGCACAAACCGTGTTTGATTTAGAGTTCGAACTGCATCTGTCAATATAGGAGAAAACAGAGTGAAACCTAAAAATTCAAACTGTTACTGCAAACGGATGCTTCAACGTAGGAGAACGAAACTTGGGCATCCAAGTGGGATTGGTGTACTGATCATTACTTGAAAGTATCATGAAGATTGGATGAAAAAATGTATGTTGTGATTTCAGGAGACTGTAGTTTTTTGGCAGCCTAACAACGCCTTTCATTGAATGAGTTATTCGCCAGCCTGTGCTTAAGGCTACCTCAAGAGGAAACAAACCTTAGAGATAGAACGTAGAACTACTGTATTGTGTCAAGTTTCAAGAAGCTAGCACAAACCGTGTTTGATTTAGAGTTCGAACTGCATCTGTCAATATAGGAGAAAACAGAGAGAAACCTAAAAATTCAAACTGTTACTGCAAACGGATGCTTCAACGTAGGAGAACGATACTTGGGCATCCAAGTGGGATTGGTGTACTGATCATTACTTGAAAGTATCATGAAGATTGGATGAAAATATGTATGTTGAGATTTCAGGAGACTCTAGTTTTTGGAAGTTTGGCAACCCCTCTCAATATAAGTGTTATTCGCGAGTCCCTGTATTAGGCTACATCAAGAGGAAACAAACCTTAGAGATAGAACGTAGAACTACTGTATTGTGTCACGTTTCAAGAAGCTAGCACAAACCGTGTTTGATTTAGAGTTCTAACTGCATCTGTCAATATAGAAGAAAACGCAGTGAAACCTAAAAATTCAAACTGTTACTGCAAACGGATGCTTCAACGTAGGAGAACGAAACTTGGACATCCAAGTTTGATTGGAGTACTGCTCATTATTTGAAAGTATCAGGAAGGTCGGAAAAAAAATATATGTTGTGATTTCAGGAGACTGTAGTTTTTTGGAAACCTAACAACGCCTTTCATTGAATGAGTTATTCGCCAGCCTGTGCTTAAGGCTACATCAAGAGGAAACAAACCTTAGAGATAGAACGTAGAACTACTGTATTGTGTCAAGTTTCAAGAAGCTAGCACAAACCGTGTTTGATTTAGAGTTCGAACTGCATCTGTCAATATAGGAGAAAACAGAGTGAAACCTAAAAATTCAAACTGTTACTGCAAATGGATGCTTCAACGTAGGAGAACGAAACTTGGGCATCCAAGTGGGATTGGTGTACTGATCATTACTTGAAAGTATCATGAAGATTGGATGAAAAAATGTATGTTGTGATTTCAGGAGACTGTTGTTTTTTGGCAGCCTAACAACGCCTTTCATTGAATGAGTTATTCGCCAGCCTGTGCTTAAGGCTACATCAAGAGGAAACAAACCTTAGAGATAGAACGTAGAACTACTGTATTGTGTCAAGTTTCAAGAAGCTAGCACAAACCGTGTTTGATTTAGAGTTCGAACTGCATCTGTCAATATAGGAGAAAACAGAGTGAAACCTAAAAATTCAAACTGTTACTGCAAACGGATGCTTCAACGTAGGAGAACGAAACTTGGGCATCCAAGTGGGATTGGTGTACTGATCATTACTTGAAAGTATCATGAAGATTGGATGAAAAAATGTATGTTGAGATTTCAGGAGACTCTAGTTTTTGGAAGTTTGGCAACCCCTTTCAATATAAGTGTTATTCGCGAGTCCCTGTATTAGGCTACATCAAGAGGAAACAAACCTTAGAGATAGAACGTAGAACTACTGTATTGTGTCACGTTTCAAGAAGCTAGCACAAACCGTGTTTGATTTAGAGTTCTAACTGCATCTGTCAATATAGAAGAAAACAGAGTGAAACCTAAAAATTCAAACTGTTACGGCAAACGGATGCTTCAACATAGGAGAACGGAACTTGGACATCCAAGTTTGATTGGAGTACTGCTCATTATTTGAACGTATCAGGAAGGTCGGAAAAAAAATATATGTTGTGATTTCAGGAGACTGTAGTTTTTTGGCAGAATAACAACGCCTTTCATTGAATGAGTTATTCGCCAGCCTGTGCTTAAGGCTACATCAAGAGGAAACAAACCTTAGAGATAGAACGTAGAACTACTGTATTGTGTCAAGTTTCAAGAAGCTAGCACAAACCGTGTTTGATTTAGAGTTCGAACTGCATCTGTCAATATAGGAGAAAAGAGAGTGAAACCTAAAAATTCAAACTGTTACTGCAAACGGATGCTTCAACGTAGGAGAACGAAACTTGGGCATCCAAGTGGGATTGGTGTACTGATCATTACTTGAAAGTATCATGAAGATTGGATGAAAAAATGTATGTTGTGATTTCAGGAGACTGTAGTTTTTTGGCAGCCTAACAACGCCTTTCATTGAATGAGTTATTCGCCAGCCTGTGCTTAAGGCTACATCAAGAGGAAACAAACCTTAGAGATAGAACGTAGAACTACTGTATTGTGTCACGTTTCAAGAAGCTAGCACAAACCGTGTTTGATTTAGAGTTCTAACTGCATCTGTCAATATAGAAGAAAACGCAGTGAAACCTAAAAATTCAAACTGTTACTGCAAACGGATGCTTCAACGTAGGAGAACGATACTTGGGCATCCAAGTGGGATTGGTGTACTGCTCATTATTTGAAAGTATCAGGAAGGTCGGAAAAAAAATATATGTTGTGATTTCAGGAGACTGTTGTTTTTTGGCAGCCTAACAACGCCTTTCATTGAATGAGTTATTCGCCAGCCTGTGCTTAAGGCTACATCAAGAGGAAACAAACCTTAGAGATAGAACGTAGAACTACTGTATTGTGTCAAGTTTCAAGAAGCTAGCACAAACCGTGTTTGATTTAGAGTTCGAACTGCATCTGTCAATATAGGAGAAAACAGAGTGAAACCTAAAAATTCAAACTGTTACTGCAAACGGATGCTTCAACGTAGGAGAACGAAACTTGGGCATCCAAGTGGGATTGGTGTACTGATCATTACTTGAAAGTATCATGAAGATTGGATGAAAAAATGTATGTTGAGATTTCAGGAGACTCTAGTTTTTGGAAGTTTGGCAACCCCTTTCAATATAAGTGTTATTCGCGAGTCCCTGTATTAGGCTACATCAAGAGGAAACAAACCTTAGAGATAGAACGTAGAACTACTGTATTGTGTCACGTTTCAAGAAGCTAGCACAAACCGTGTTTGATTTAGAGTTCGAACTGCATCTGTCAATATAGAAGAAAACACAGTGAAACCTAAAAATTCAAACTGTTACGGCAAACGGATGCTTCAACATAGGAGAACGGAACTTGGACATCCAAGTTTGATTGGAGTACTGCTCATTATTTGAACGTATCAGGAAGGTCGGAAAAAAAATATATGTTGTGATTTCAGGAGACTGTAGTTTTTTGGCAGCCTAACAACGCCTTTCATTGAATGAGTTATTCGCCAGCCTGTGCTTAAGGCTACATCAAGAGGAAACAAACCTTAGAGATAGAACGTAGAACTACTGTATTGTGTCAAGTTTCAAGAAGCTAGCACAAACCGTGTTTGATTTAGAGTTCGAACTGCATCTGTCAATATAGGAGAAAAGAGAGTGAAACCTAAAAATTCAAACTGTTACTGCAAACGGATGCTTCAACGTAGGAGAACGAAACTTGGGCATCCAAGTGGGATTGGTGTACTGATCATTACTTGAAAGTATCATGAAGATTGGATGAAAAAATGTATGTTGTGATTTCAGGAGACTGTAGTTTTTTGGCAGCCTAACAACGCCTTTCATTGAATGAGTTATTCGCCAGCCTGTGCTTAAGGCTACATCAAGAGGAAACAAACCTTAGAGATAGAACGTAGAACTACTGTATTGTGTCACGTTTCAAGAAGCTAGCACAAACCGTGTTTGATTTAGAGTTCTAACTGCATCTGTCAATATAGAAGAAAACGCAGTGAAACCTAAAAATTCAAACTGTTACTGCAAACGGATGCTTCAACGTAGGAGAACGATACTTGGGCATCCAAGTGGGATTGGTGTACTGCTCATTATTTGAAAGTATCAGGAAGGTCGGAAAAAAAATATATGTTGTGATTTCAGGAGACTGTTGTTTTTTGGCAGCCTAACAACGCCTTTCATTGAATGAGTTATTCGCCAGCCTGTGCTTAAGGCTACATCAAGAGGAAACAAACCTTAGAGATAGAACGTAGAACTACTGTATTGTGTCACGTTTCAAGAAGCTAGCACAAACCGTGTTTGATTTAGAGTTCGAACTGCATCTGTCAATATAGAAGAAAACGCAGTGAAACCTAAAAATTCAAACTGTTACTGCAAACGGATGCTTCAACGTAGGAGAACGAAACTTGGACATCCAAGTTTGATTGGAGTACTGCTCATTATTTGAACGTATCAGGAAGGTCGGAAAAAAAATATATGTTGTGATTTCAGGAGACTGTAGTTTTTTGGCAGCCTAACAACGCCTTTCATTGAATGAGTTATTCGCCAGCCTGTGCTTAAGGCTACATCAAGAGGAAACAAACCTTAGAGATAGAACGTAGAACTACTGTATTTTGTCAAGTTTCAAGAAGCTAGCACAAACCGTGTTTGATTTAGAGTTCGAACTGCATCTGTCAATATAGGAGAAAACAGAGTGAAACCTAAAAATTCAAACTGTTACTGCAAACGGATGCTTCAACGTAGGAGAACGAAACTTGGGCATCCAAGTGGGATTGGTGTACTGATCATTACTTGAAAGTATCATGAAGATTGGATGAAAAAATGTATGTTGAGATTTCAGGAGACTCTAGTTTTTGGAAGTTTGGCAACCCCTTTCAATATAAGTGTTATTCGCGAGTCCCTGTATTAGGCTACATCAAGAGGAAACAAACCTTAGAGATAGAACGTAGAACTACTGTATTGTGTCACGTTTCAAGAAGCTAGCACAAACCGTGTTTGATTTAGAGTTCTAACTGCATCTGTCAATATAGAAGAAAACAGAGTGAAACCTAAAAATTCAAACTGTTACGGCAAACGGATGCTTCAACATAGGAGAACGGAACTTGGACATCCAAGTTTGATTGGAGTACTGCTCATTATTTGAACGTATCAGGAAGGTCGGAAAAAAAATATATGTTGTGATTTCAGGAGACTGTAGTTTTTTGGCAGCCTAACAACGCCTTTCATTGAATGAGTTATTCGCCAGCCTGTGCTTAAGGCTACATCAAGAGGAAACAAACCTTAGAGATAGAACGTAGAACTACTGTATTGTGTCAAGTTTCAAGAAGCTAGCACAAACCGTGTTTGATTTAGAGTTCGAACTGCATCTGTCAATATAGGAGAAAAGAGAGTGAAACCTAAAAATTCAAACTGTTACTGCAAACGGATGCTTCAACGTAGGAGAACGAAACTTGGGCATCCAAGTGGGATTGGTGTACTGATCATTACTTGAAAGTATCATGAAGATTGGATGAAAAAATGTATGTTGTGATTTCAGGAGACTGTAGTTTTTTGGCAGCCTAACAACGCCTTTCATTGAATGAGTTATTCGCCAGCCTGTGCTTAAGGCTACATCAAGAGGAAACAAACCTTAGAGATAGAACGTAGAACTACTGTATTGTGTCACGTTTCAAGAAGCTAGCACAAACCGTGTTTGATTTAGAGTTCTAACTGCATCTGTCAATATAGAAGAAAACGCAGTGAAACCTAAAAATTCAAACTGTTACTGCAAACGGATGCTTCAACGTAGGAGAACGATACTTGGGCATCCAAGTGGGATTGGTGTACTGCTCATTATTTGAAAGTATCAGGAAGGTCGGAAAAAAAATATATGTTGTGATTTCAGGAGACTGTTGTTTTTTGGCAGCCTAACAACGCCTTTCATTGAATGAGTTATTCGCCAGCCTGTGCTTAAGGCTACATCAAGAGGAAACAAACCTTAGAGATAGAACGTAGAACTACTGTATTGTGTCAAGTTTCAAGAAGCTAGCACAAACCGTGTTTGATTTAGAGTTCGAACTGCATCTGTCAATATAGGAGAAAACAGAGTGAAACCTAAAAATTCAAACTGTTACTGCAAACGGATGCTTCAACGTAGGAGAACGAAACTTGGGCATCCAAGTGGGATTGGTGTACTGATCATTACTTGAAAGTATCATGAAGATTGGATGAAAAAATGTATGTTGAGATTTCAGGAGACTCTAGTTTTTGGAAGTTTGGCAACCCCTTTCAATATAAGTGTTATTCGCGAGTCCCTGTATTAGGCTACATCAAGAGGAAACAAACCTTAGAGATAGAACGTAGAACTACTGTATTGTGTCACGTTTCAAGAAGCTAGCACAAACCGTGTTTGATTTAGAGTTCGAACTGCATCTGTCAATATAGAAGAAAACACAGTGAAACCTAAAAATTCAAACTGTTACGGCAAACGGATGCTTCAACATAGGAGAACGGAACTTGGACATCCAAGTTTGATTGGAGTACTGCTCATTATTTTTGAACGTATCAGGAAGGTCGGAAAAAAAATATATGTTGTGATTTCAGGAGACTGTAGTTTTTTGGCAGCCTAACAACGCCTTTCATTGAATGAGTTATTCGCCAGCCTGTGCTTAAGGCTACATCAAGAGGAAACAAACCTTAGAGATAGAACGTAGAACTACTGTATTGTGTCAAGTTTCAAGAAGCTAGCACAAACCGTGTTTGATTTAGAGTTCGAACTGCATCTGTCAATATAGGAGAAAAGAGAGTGAAACCTAAAAATTCAAACTGTTACTGCAAACGGATGCTTCAACGTAGGAGAACGAAACTTGGGCATCCAAGTGGGATTGGTGTACTGATCATTACTTGAAAGTATCATGAAGATTGGATGAAAAAATGTATGTTGTGATTTCAGGAGACTGTAGTTTTTTGGCAGCCTAACAACGCCTTTCATTGAATGAGTTATTCGCCAGCCTGTGCTTAAGGCTACATCAAGAGGAAACAAACCTTAGAGATAGAACGTAGAACTACTGTATTGTGTCACGTTTCAAGAAGCTAGCACAAACCGTGTTTGATTTAGAGTTCTAACTGCATCTGTCAATATAGAAGAAAACGCAGTGAAACCTGAAAATTCAAACTGTTACTGCAAACGGATGCTTCAACGTAGGAGAACGATACTTGGGCATCCAAGTGGGATTGGTGTACTGCTCATTATTTGAAAGTATCAGGAAGGTCGGAAAAAAAATATATGTTGTGATTTCAGGAGACTGTTGTTTTTTGGCAGCCTAACAACGCCTTTCATTGAATAAGTTATTCGCCAGCCTGTGCTTAAGGCTACATCAAGAGGAAACAAACCTTAGAGATAGAACGTAGAACTACTGTATTGTGTCACGTTTCAAGAAGCTAGCACAAACCGTGTTTGATTTAGAGTTCGAACTGCATCTGTCAATATAGAAGAAAACGCAGTGAAACCTAAAAATTCAAACTGTTACTGCAAACGGATGCTTCAACGTAGGAGAACGAAACTTGGACATCCAAGTTTGATTGGAGTACTGCTCATTATTTGAACGTATCAGGAAGGTCGGAAAAAAAATATATGTTGTGATTTCAGGAGACTGTAGTTTTTTGGCAGCCTAACAACGCCTTTCATTGAATGAGTTATTCGCCAGCCTGTGCTTAAGGCTACATCAAGAGGAAACAAACCTTAGAGATAGAACGTAGAACTACTGTATTTTGTCAAGTTTCAAGAAGCTAGCACAAACCGTGTTTGATTTAGAGTTCGAACTGCATCTGTCAATATAGGAGAAAACAGAGTGAAACCTAAAAATTCAAACTGTTACTGCAAACGGATGCTTCAACGTAGGAGAACGAAACTTGGGCATCCAAGTGGGATTGGTGTACTGATCATTACTTGAAAGTATCATGAAGATTGGATGAAAAAATGTATGTTGTGATTTCAGGAGACTGTAGTTTTTTGGCAGCCTAACAACGCCTTTCATTGAATGAGTTATTCGCCAGCCTGTGCTTAAGGCTACATCAAGAGGAAACAAACCTTAGAGATAGAACGTAGAACTACTGTATTGTGTCAAGTTTCAAGAAGCTAGCACAAACCGTGTTTGATTTAGAGTTCGAACTGCATCTGTCAATATAGGAGAAAACAGAGAGAAACCTAAAAATTCAAACTGTTACTGCAAACGGATGCTTCAACGTAGGAGAACGATACTTGGGCATCCAAGTGGGATTGGTGTACTGATCATTACTTGAAAGTATCATGAAGATTGGATGAAAATATGTATGTTGAGATTTCAGGAGACTCTAGTTTTTGGAAGTTTGGCAACCCCTCTCAATATAAGTGTTATTCGCGAGTCCCTGTATTAGGCTACATCAAGAGGAAACAAACCTTAGAGATAGAACGTAGAACTACTGTATTGTGTCACGTTTCAAGAAGCTAGCACAAACCGTGTTTGATTTAGAGTTCTAACTGCATCTGTCAATATAGAAGAAAACGCAGTGAAACCTAAAAATTCAAACTGTTACTGCAAACGGATGCTTCAACGTAGGAGAACGAAACTTGGACATCCAAGTTTGATTGGAGTACTGCTCATTATTTGAAAGTATCAGGAAGGTCGGAAAAAAAATATATGTTGTGATTTCAGGAGACTGTAGTTTTTTGGAAACCTAACAACGCCTTTCATTGAATGAGTTATTCGCCAGCCTGTGCTTAAGGCTACATCAAGAGGAAACAAACCTTAGAGATAGAACGTAGAACTACTGTATTGTGTCAAGTTTCAAGAAGCTAGCACAAACCGTGTTTGATTTAGAGTTCGAACTGCATCTGTCAATATAGGAGAAAACAGAGTGAAACCTAAAAATTCAAACTGTTACTGCAAATGGATGCTTCAACGTAGGAGAACGAAACTTGGGCATCCAAGTGGGATTGGTGTACTGATCATTACTTGAAAGTATCATGAAGATTGGATGAAAAAATGTATGTTGTGATTTCAGGAGACTGTTGTTTTTTGGCAGCCTAACAACGCCTTTCATTGAATGAGTTATTCGCCAGCCTGTGCTTAAGGCTACATCAAGAGGAAACAAACCTTAGAGATAGAACGTAGAACTACTGTATTGTGTCAAGTTTCAAGAAGCTAGCACAAACCGTGTTTGATTTAGAGTTCGAACTGCATCTGTCAATATAGGAGAAAACAGAGTGAAACCTAAAAATTCAAACTGTTACTGCAAACGGATGCTTCAACGTAGGAGAACGAAACTTGGGCATCCAAGTGGGATTGGTGTACTGATCATTACTTGAAAGTATCATGAAGATTGGATGAAAAAATGTATGTTGAGATTTCAGGAGACTCTAGTTTTTGGAAGTTTGGCAACCCCTTTCAATATAAGTGTTATTCGCGAGTCCCTGTATTAGGCTACATCAAGAGGAAACAAACCTTAGAGATAGAACGTAGAACTACTGTATTGTGTCACGTTTCAAGAAGCTAGCACAAACCGTGTTTGATTTAGAGTTCTAACTGCATCTGTCAATATAGAAGAAAACAGAGTGAAACCTAAAAATTCAAACTGTTACGGCAAACGGATGCTTCAACATAGGAGAACGGAACTTGGACATCCAAGTTTGATTGGAGTACTGCTCATTATTTGAACGTATCAGGAAGGTCGGAAAAAAAATATATGTTGTGATTTCAGGAGACTGTAGTTTTTTGGCAGCCTAACAACGCCTTTCATTGAATGAGTTATTCGCCAGCCTGTGCTTAAGGCTACATCAAGAGGAAACAAACCTTAGAGATAGAACGTAGAACTACTGTATTGTGTCAAGTTTCAAGAAGCTAGCACAAACCGTGTTTGATTTAGAGTTCGAACTGCATCTGTCAATATAGGAGAAAAGAGAGTGAAACCTAAAAATTCAAACTGTTACTGCAAACGGATGCTTCAACGTAGGAGAACGAAACTTGGGCATCCAAGTGGGATTGGTGTACTGATCATTACTTGAAAGTATCATGAAGATTGGATGAAAAAATGTATGTTGTGATTTCAGGAGACTGTAGTTTTTTGGCAGCCTAACAACGCCTTTCATTGAATGAGTTATTCGCCAGCCTGTGCTTAAGGCTACATCAAGAGGAAACAAACCTTAGAGATAGAACGTAGAACTACTGTATTGTGTCACGTTTCAAGAAGCTAGCACAAACCGTGTTTGATTTAGAGTTCTAACTGCATCTGTCAATATAGAAGAAAACGCAGTGAAACCTAAAAATTCAAACTGTTACTGCAAACGGATGCTTCAACGTAGGAGAACGATACTTGGGCATCCAAGTGGGATTGGTGTACTGCTCATTATTTGAAAGTATCAGGAAGGTCGGAAAAAAAATATATGTTGTGATTTCAGGAGACTGTTGTTTTTTGGCAGCCTAACAACGCTTTCATTGAATGAGTTATTCGCCAGCCTGTGCTTAAGGCTACATCAAGAGGAAACAAACCTTAGAGATAGAACGTAGAACTACTGTATTGTGTCAAGTTTCAAGAAGCTAGCACAAACCGTGTTTGATTTAGAATTCGAACTGCATCTGTCAATATAGGAGAAAACAGAGTGAAACCTAAAAATTCAAACTGTTACTGCAAACGGATGCTTCAACGTAGGAGAACGAAACTTGGGCATCCAAGTGGGATTGGTGTACTGATCATTACTTGAAAGTATCATGAAGATTGGATGAAAAAATGTATGTTGAGATTTCAGGAGACTCTAGTTTTTGGAAGTTTGGCAACCCCTTTCAATATAAGTGTTATTCGCGAGTCCCTGTATTAGGCTACATCAAGAGGAAACAAACCTTAGAGATAGAACGTAGAACTACTGTATTGTGTCACGTTTCAAGAAGCTAGCACAAACCGTGTTTGATTTAGAGTTCGAACTGCATCTGTCAATATAGAAGAAAACACAGTGAAACCTAAAAATTCAAACTGTTACGGCAAACGGATGCTTCAACATAGGAGAACGGAACTTGGACATCCAAGTTTGATTGGAGTACTGCTCATTATTTGAACGTATCAGGAAGGTCGGAAAAAAAATATATGTTGTGATTTCAGGAGACTGTAGTTTTTTGGCAGCCTAACAACGCCTTTCATTGAATGAGTTATTCGCCAGCCTGTGCTTAAGGCTACATCAAGAGGAAACAAACCTTAGAGATAGAACGTAGAACTACTGTATTGTGTCAAGTTTCAAGAAGCTAGCACAAACCGTGTTTGATTTAGAGTTCGAACTGCATCTGTCAATATAGGAGAAAAGAGAGTGAAACCTAAAAATTCAAACTGTTACTGCAAACGGATGCTTCAACGTAGGAGAACGAAACTTGGGCATCCAAGTGGGATTGGTGTACTGATCATTACTTGAAAGTATCATGAAGATTGGATGAAAAAATGTATGTTGTGATTTCAGGAGACTGTAGTTTTTTGGCAGCCTAACAACGCCTTTCATTGAATGAGTTATTCGCCAGCCTGTGCTTAAGGCTACATCAAGAGGAAACAAACCTTAGAGATAGAACGTAGAACTACTGTATTGTGTCACGTTTCAAGAAGCTAGCACAAACCGTGTTTGATTTAGAGTTCTAACTGCATCTGTCAATATAGAAGAAAACGCAGTGAAACCTAAAAATTCAAACTGTTACTGCAAACGGATGCTTCAACGTAGGAGAACGATACTTGGGCATCCAAGTGGGATTGGTGTACTGCTCATTATTTGAAAGTATCAGGAAGGTCGGAAAAAAAATATATGTTGTGATTTCAGGAGACTGTTGTTTTTTGGCAGCCTAACAACGCCTTTCATTGAATGAGTTATTCGCCAGCCTGTGCTTAAGGCTACATCAAGAGGAAACAAACCTTAGAGATAGAACGTAGAACTACTGTATTGTGTCAAGTTTCAAGAAGCTAGCACAAACCGTGTTTGATTTAGAGTTCGAACTGCATCTGTCAATATAGGAGAAAACAGAGTGAAACCTAAAAATTCAAACTGTTACTGCAAACGGATGCTTCAACGTAGGAGAACGAAACTTGGGCATCCAAGTGGGATTGGTGTACTGATCATTACTTGAAAGTATCATGAAGATTGGATGAAAAAATGTATGTTGAGATTTCAGGAGACTCTAGTTTTTGGAAGTTTGGCAACCCCTTTCAATATAAGTGTTATTCGCGAGTCCCTGTATTAGGCTACATCAAGAGGAAACAAACCTTAGAGATAGAACGTAGAACTACTGTATTGTGTCACGTTTCAAGAAGCTAGCACAAACCGTGTTTGATTTAGAGTTCGAACTGCATCTGTCAATATAGAAGAAAACACAGTGAAACCTAAAAATTCAAACTGTTACGGCAAACGGATGCTTCAACATAGGAAAACGGAACTTGGACATCCAAGTTTGATTGGAGTACTGCTCATTATTTGAACGTATCAGGAAGGTCGGAAAAAAAATATATGTTGTGATTTCAGGAGACTGTAGTTTTTTGGCAGCCTAACAACGCCTTTCATTGAATGAGTTATTCGCCAGCCTGTGCTTAAGGCTACATGAAGAGGAAACAAACCTTAGAGATAGAACGTAGAACTACTGTATTGTGTCAAGTTTCAAGAAGCTAGCACAAACCGTGTTTGATTTAGAGTTCGAACTGCATCTGTCAATATAGGAGAAAAGAGAGTGAAACCTAAAAATTCAAACTGTTACTGCAAACGGATGCTTCAACGTAGGAGAACGAAACTTGGGCATCCAAGTGGGATTGGTGTACTGATCATTACTTGAAAGTATCATGAAGATTGGATGAAAAAATGTATGTTGTGATTTCAGGAGACTGTAGTTTTTTGGCAGCCTAACAACGCCTTTCATTGAATGAGTTATTCGCCAGCCTGTGCTTAAGGCTACATCAAGAGGAAACAAACCTTAGAGATAGAACGTAGAACTACTGTATTGTGTCACGTTTCAAGAAGCTAGCACAAACCGTGTTTGATTTAGAGTTCTAACTGCATCTGTCAATATAGAAGAAAACGCAGTGAAACCTAAAAATTCAAACTGTTTCTGCAAACGGATGCTTCAACGTAGGAGAACGAAACTTGGACATCCAAGTTTGATTGGAGTACTGCTCATTATTTGAAAGTATCAGGAAGGTCGGAAAAAAAATATATGTTGTGATTTCAGGAGACTGTTGTTTTTTGGCAGCCTAACAACGCCTTTCATTGAATGAGTTATTCGCCAGCCTGTGCTTAAGGCTACATCAAGAGGAAACAAACCTTAGAGATAGAACGTAGAACTACTGTATTGTGTCAAGTTTCAAGAAGCTAGCACAAACCGTGTTTGATTTAGAGTTCGAACTGCATCTGTCAATATAGGAGAAAACAGAGTGAAACCTAAAAATTCAAACTGTTACTGCAAACGGATGCTTCAACGTAGGAGAACGAAACTTGGGCATCCAAGTGGGATTGGTGTACTGATCATTACTTGAAAGTATCATGAAGATTGGATGAAAAAATGTATGTTGAGATTTCAGGAGACTCTAGTTTTTGGAAGTTTGGCAACCCCTTTCAATATAAGTGTTATTCGCGAGTCCCTGTATTAGGCTACATCAAGAGGAAACAAACCTTAGAGATAGAACGTAGAACTACTGTATTGTGTCACGTTTCAAGAAGCTAGCACAAACCGTGTTTGATTTAGAGTTCTACTGCATCTGTCAATATAGAAGAAAACAGAGTGAAACCTAAAAATTCAAACTGTTACTGCAAACGGATGCTTCAACGTAGGAGAACGAAACTTGGACATCCAAGTTTGATTGGAGTACTGCTCATTATTTGAAAGTATCAGGAAGGTCGGAAAAAAAATATATGTTGTGATTTCAGGAGACTGTAGTTTTTTGGCAGCCTAACAACGCCTTTCATTGAATGAGTTATTCGCCAGCCTGTGCTTAAGGCTACATCAAGAGGAAACAAAACCTTAGAGATAGAACGTAGAACTATTGTATTGTGTCAAGTTTCAAGAAGCTAGCACAAACCGTGTTTGATTTAGAGTTCGAACTGCATCTGTCAATATAGGAGAAAACAGAGTGAAACCTAAAAATTCAAACTGTTACTGCAAACGGATGCTTCAACGTAGGAGAACGAAACTTGGGCATCCAAGTGGGATTGGTGTACTGATCATTACTTGAAAGTATCATGAAGATTGGATGAAAAAAATGTATGTTGAGATTTCAGGAGACTCTAGTTTTCGGAAGTTTTGGCAATCCCTTTCAATATAAGTGTTATTCGCGAGTCCCTGTATTAGGCTACATCAAGAGGAAACAAACCTTAGAGATAGAACGTAGAACTACTGTATTGTGTCAAGTTTCAAGAAGCTAGCACAAACCGTGTTTCATTTAGAGTTCGAACTGCATCTGTCAATATAGGAGAAAACAGAGTGAAACCTAAAAATTCAAACTGTTACTGCAAACGGATGCTTCAACGTAGGAGAACGATACTTGGGCATCCAAGTGGATTGGTGTACTGATCATTACTTGAAAGTATCATGAAGATTGGATGAAAATATGTATGTTGAGATTTCAGGAGACTCTAGTTTTTGGAAGTTTGGCAACCCTTTCAATATAAGTGTTATTCGCGAGTCCCTGTATTAGGCTACATCAAGAGGAAACAAACCTTAGAGATAGAAGGTAGAACTACTGTATTGTGTCACGTTTCAGAAGCTAGCACAAACTGTGTTTGATTTAGGAGTTCTAACTGCATCTGTCAATATAGAAGAAAACGCAGTGAAACCTAAAAATTCAAACTTTTACTGCAAACGGATGCTTCAACGTAGGAGAACGAAACTTGGACATCCAAGTTTGATTGGAGTACTGCTCATTATTTGAAAGTATCAGGAAGGTCGGAAAAAAAATATATGTTGTGATTTCAGGAGACTGTAGTTTTTTGGCAGCCTAACAACGCCTTTCATTGAATGAGTTATTCGCCAGCCTGTGCTTAAGGCTACATCAAGAGGAAACAAACCTTAGAGATAGAACGTAGAACTACTGTATTGTGTCAAGTTTCAAGAAGCTAGCACAAACCGTGTTTGATTTAGAGTTCGAACTGCATCTGTCAATATAGGAGAAAACAGAGTGAAACCTAAAAATTCAAACTGTTACTGCAAACGGATGCTTCAACGTAGGAGAACGAAACTTGGGCATCCAAGTGGGATTGGTGTACTGATCATTACTTGAAAGTATCATGAAGATTGGATGAAAAAATGTATGTTGTGATTTCAGGAGACTGTAGTTTTTTGGCAGCCTAACAACGCCTTTCATTGAATGAGTTATTCGCCAGCCTGTGCTTAAGGCTACATCAAGAGGAAACAAACCTTAGAGATAGAACGTAGAACTACTGTATTGTGTCACGTTTCAAGAAGCTAGCACAAACCGTGTTTGATTTAGAGTTCGAACTGCATCTGTCAATATAGAAGAAAACGCAGTGAAACCTAAAAATTCAAACTGTTACTGCAAACGGATGCTTCAACGTAGGAGAACGAAACTTGGACATCCAAGTTTGATTGGAGTACTGCTCATTATTTGAACGTATCAGGAAGGTCGGAAAAAAAATATATGTTGTGATTTCAGGAGACTGTAGTTTTTTGGCAGCCTAACAACGCCTTTCATTGAATGAGTTATTCGCCAGCCTGTGCTTAAGGCTACATCAAGAGGAAACAAACCTTAGAGATAGAACGTAGAACTACTGTATTGTGTCAAGTTTCAAGGAGCTAGCACAAACCGTGTTTGATTTAGAGTTTGAACTGCATCTGTCAATATAGGAGAAAACAGAGTGAAACCTAAAAATTCAAACTGTTACTGCAAACGGATGCTTCAACGTAGGAGAACGATACTTGGGCATCCAAGTGGGATTGGTGTACTGATCATTACTTGAAAGTATCATGAAGATTAGATAAAAAAAAGTATGTTGTGATTTCAGGAGACTGTAGTTTTTTGGCAGCCTAACAACGCCTTTCATTGAATGAGTTATTCGCCAGCCTGTGCTTAAGGCTACATCAAGAGGAAACAAACCTTAGAGATAGAACGTAGAACTACTGTATTGTGTCAAGTTTCAAGAAGCTAGCACAAACCGTGTTTGATTTAGAGTTCGAACTGCATCTGTCAATATAGGAGAAAATAGAGTGAAACCTAAAAATTCAAACTGTTACTGCAAACGGATGCTTCAACGTAGGAGAACGAAACTTGGGCATCCAAGTGGGATTGGTGTACTGATCATTACTTGAAAGTATCATGAAGATTGGATGAAAAAATGTATGTTGAGATTTCAGGAGACTCTAGTTTTTGGAAGTTTGGCAACCCCTTTCAATATAAGTGTTATTCGCGAGTCCCTGTATTAGGCTACATCAAGAGGAAACAAACCTTAGAGATAGAACGTAGAACTACTGTATTGTGTCACGTTTCAAGAAGCTAGCACAAACCGTGTTTGATTTAGAGTTCTAACTGCATCTGTCAATATAGAAGAAAACAGAGTGAAACCTAAAAATTCAAACTGTTACTGCAAACGGATGCTTCAACGTAGGAGAACGAAACTTGGACATCCAAGTTTGATTGGAGTACTGCTCATTATTTGAAAGTATCAGGAATGTCGGAAAAAAAATATATGTTGTGATTTCAGGAGACTGTAGTTTTTTGGCAGCCTAACAACGCCTTTCATTGAATGAGTTATTCGCCAGCCTGTGCTTAAGGCTACATCAAGAGGAAACAAACCTTAGAGATAGAACGTAGAACTACTGTATTGTGTCAAGTTTCAAGAAGCTAGCACAAACCGTGTTTGATTTAGAGTTCGAACTGCATCTGTCAATATAGGAGAAAACAGAGTGAAACCTAAAAATTCAAACTGTTACTGCAAACGGATGCTTCAACGTAGGAGAACGAAACTTGGGCATCCAAGTGGGATTGGTGTACTGATCATTACTTGAAAGTATCATGAAGATTGGATGAAAAAATGTATGTTGAGATTTCAGGAGACTCTAGTTTTTGGAAGTTTGGCAACCCCTTTCAATATAAGTGTTATTCGCGAGTCCCTGTATTAGGCTACATCAAGAGGAAACAAACCTTAGAGATAGAACGTAGAACTACTGTATTGTGTCACGTTTCAAGAAGCTAGCACAAACCGTGTTTGATTTAGAGTTCTAACTGCATCTGTCAATATAGAAGAAAACGCAGTGAAACCTAAAAATTCAAACTGTTACTGCAAACGGATGCTTCAACGTAGGAGAACGAAACTTGGACATCCAAGTTTGATTGGAGTACTGCTCATTATTTGAAAGTATCAGGAAGTTCGGAAAAAAATATATGTTGTGATTTCAGGAGACTGTAGTTTTTTGGCAGCCTAACAACGCCTTTCATTGAATGAGTTATTCGCCAGCCTGTGCTTAAGGCTACATCAAGAGGAAACAAACCTTAGAGATAGAACGTAGAACTACTGTATTGTGTCAAGTTTCAAGAAGCTAGCACAAACCGTGTTTGATTTAGAGTTCGAACTGCATCTGTCAATATAGGAGAAAACAGAGTGAAACCTAAAAATTCAAACTGTTACTGCAAACGGATGCTTCAACGTAGGAGAACGAAACTTGGGGCATCCAAGTGGGATTGGTGTACTGATCATTACTTGAAAGTATCATGAAGATTGGATGAAAAAATGTATGTTGTGATTTCAGGAGACTGTAGTTTTTTGGAAGCCTAACAACGCCTTTCATTGAATGAGTTATTCGCCAGCCTGTGCTTAAGGCTACATCAAGAGGAAACAAACTTAGAGATAGAACGTAGAACTACTGTATTGTGTCACGTTTCAAGAAGCTAGCACAAACCGTGTTTGATTTAGTGTTCTAACTGCATCTGTCAATATAGAAGAAAACGCAGTGAAACCTAAAAATTCAAACTGTTACTGCAAACGGATGCTTCAACGTAGGAGAACGAAACTTGGACATCCAAGTTTGATTGGAGTACTGCTCATTATTTGAAAGTATCAGGAAGGTCGAAAAAAAATATATGTTGTGATTTCAGGAGACTGTAGTTTTTTGGCAGCCTAACAACGCCTTTCATTGAATGAGTTATTCGCCAGCCTGTGCTTAAGGCTACATCAAGAGGAAACAAACCTTAGAGATAGAACGTAGAACTACTGTATTGTGTCAAGTTTCAAGAAGCTAGCACAAACCGTGTTTGATTTAGAGTTCGAACTGCATCTGTCAATATAGGAGAAAACAGAGTGAAACCTAAAAATTCAAACTGTTACTGCAAACGGATGCTTCAACGTAGGAGAACGAAACTTGGGCATCCAATTGGGATTGGTGTACTGATCATTACTTGAAAGTATCATGAAGATTGGATGAAAAAATGTATGTTGTGATTTCAGGAGACTGTAGTTTTTTGGCAGCCTAACAACGCCTTTCATTGAATGAGTTATTCGCCAGCCTGTGCTTAAGGCTACATCAAGAGGAAACAAACCTTAGAGATAGAACGTAGAACTACTGTATTGTGTCACGTTTCAAGAAGCTAGCACAAACCGTGTTTGATTTAGAGTTCTAACTGCATTTGTCAATATAGAAGAAAACGCAGTGAAACCTAAAAATTCAACCTGTTACTGCAAACGGATGCTTCAACGTAGGAGAACGAAACTTGGACATCCAAGTTTGATTGGAGTACTGCTCATTATTTGAAAGTATCAGGAAGGTCGGAAAAAAAAAAAATATGTTGTGATTTCTGGAGACTGTAGTTTTTTGGCAGCCTAACAACGCCTTTCATTGAATGAGTTATTCGCCAGCCTGTGCTTAAGGCTACATCAAGAGGAAACAAACCTTAGAGATAGAACGTAGAACTACTTTATTGTGTCAAGTTTCAAGAAGCTAGCACAAACCGTGTTTGATTTAGAGTTCGAACTGCATCTGTCAATATAGGAGAAAACAGAGTGAAACCTAAAAATTCAAACTGTTACTGCAAACGGAATCTTCAACGTAGGAGAACGATACATGGGCATCCAAGTGGGATTGGTGTACTGATCATTACTTGAAAGTATCATGAAGATTGGATGAAAAAAATGTATGTTGAGATTTCAGGAGACTCTAGTTTTTGGAAGTTTGGCAATCCCTTTCAATATAAGTGTTATTCGCGAGTCCCTGTATTAGGCTACATCAAGAGGAAACAAACCTTAGAGATAGAACGTAGAACTACTGTATTGTGTCACGTTTCAAGAAGCTAGCTCAAACCGTGTTTGATTTAGAGTTCTAACTGCATCTGTCAATATAGAAGAAAACGCAGTGAAACCTAAAAATTCAAACTGTTACTGCAAACGGATGCTTCAACGTAGGAGAACGAAACTTGGACATCCAAGTTTGATTGGAGTACTGCTCATTATTTGAAAGTATCAGGAAGGTCGGAAAAAAAATATATGTTGTGATTTCAGGAGACTGTAGTTTTTGGCAGCCTAACAACGCCTTTCATTGAATGAGTTATTCGCCAGCCTGTGCTTAAGGCTACATCAAGAGGAAACAAACCTTAGAGATAGAACGTAGAACTACTGTATTGTGTCAAGTTTCAAGAAGCTAGCACAAACCGTGTTTGATTTAGAGTTCGAAATGCATCTGTCAATATAGGAGAAAACAGAGTGAAACCTAAAAATTCAAACTGTTACTGCAAACGGATGCTTCAACGTAGGAGAACGAAACTTGGGCATCCAAGTGGGATTGGTGTACTGATCATTACTTGAAAGTATCATGAAGATTGGATGAAAAAATGTATGTTGTGATTTCAGGAGACTGTAGTTTTTTTGGCAGCCTAACAACGCCTTTCATTGAATGAGTTATTCGCCAGCCTGTGCTTAAGGCTACATCAAGAGGAAACAAACCTTAGAGATAGAACGTAGAACTACTGTATTGTGTCACGTTTCAAGAAGCTAGCACAAACCGTGTTTGATTTAGAGTTCTAACTGCATCTGTCAATACAGAAGAAAACGCAGTGAAACCTAAAAATTCAAACAGTTACTGCAAACGGATGCTTCAACGTAGGAGAACGAAACTTGGACATCCAAGTTTGATTGGAGTACTGCTCATTATTTGAAAGTATCAGGAAGGTCGGAAAAAAAAATATATGTTGTGATTTCAGGAGACTGTAGTTTTTTGGCAGCCTAACAACGCCTTTCATTGAATGAGTTATTCGCCAGCCTGTGCTTAAGGCTACATCAAGAGGAAACAAACCTTAGAGATAGAACGTAGAACTACTGTATTGTGTCAAGTTTCAAGAAGCTAGCACAAACCGTGTTTGATTTAGAGTTCGAACTGCATCTGTCAATATAGGAGAAAACAGAGTGAAACCTAAAAATTCAAAACTGTTACTGCAAACGGATACTTCAACGTAGGAGAACGAAACTTGGGCATCCAATTGGGATTGGTGTACTGATCATTACTTGAAAGTATCATGAAGATTGGATGAAAAAATGTATGTTGTGATTTCAGGAGACTGTAGTTTTTTGGCAGCCTAACAACGCCTTTCATTGAATGAGTTATTCGCCAGCCTGTGCTTAAGGCTACATCAAGAGGAAACAAACCTTAGAGATAGAACGTAGAACTACTGTATTGTGTCACGTTTCAAGAAGCTAGCACAAACCGTGTTTGATTTAGAGTTCTAACTGCATCTGTCAATATAGAAGAAAACGCAGTGAAACCTAAAATTCAACCTGTTACTGCAAACGGATGCTTCAACGTAGGAGAACGAAACTTGGACATCCAAGTTTGATTGGAGTACTGCTCATTATTTGAAAGTATCAGGAAGGTCGGAAAAAAAAAATATGTTGTGATTTCTGGAGACTGTAGTTTTTTTGGCAGCCTAACAACGCCTTTCATTGAATGAGTTATTCGCCAGCCTGTGCTTAAGGCTACATCAAGAGGAAACAAACCTTAGAGATAGAACGTAGAACTACTTTATTGTGTCAAGTTTCAAGAAGCTAGCACAAACCGTGTTTGATTTAGAGTTCGAACTGCATCTGTCAATATAGGAGAAAACAGAGTGAAACCTAAAAATTCAAACTGTTACTGCAAACGGATGCTTCAACGTAGGAGAACGATACATGGGCATCCAAGTGGGATTGGTGTACTGATCATTACTTGAAAGTATCATGAAGATTGGATGAAAAAAATGTATGTTGAGATTTCAGGAGACTCTAGTTTTTGGAAGTTTGGCAATCCCTTTCAATATAAGTGTTATTCGCGAGTACCTGTATTAGGCTACATCAAGAGGAAACAAACCTTAGAGATAGAACGTAGAACTACTGTATTGTGTCACGTTTCAAGAAGCTAGCACAAACCGTGTTTGATTTAGAGTTCTAACTGCATCTGTCAATATAGAAGAAAACGCAGTGAAACCTAAAAATTCAAACTGTTACTGCAAACGGATGCTTCAACGTAGGAGAACGAAACTTGGACATCCAAGTTTGATTGGAGTACTGCTCATTATTTGAAAGTATCAGGAAGGTCGGAAAAAAAAATATATGTTGTGATTTCAGGAGACTGTAGTTTTTTGGCAGCCTAACAACGCATTTCATTGAATGAGTTATTCGCCAGCCTGTGCTTAAGGCTACATCAAGAGGAAACAAACCTTAGAGATAGAACGTAGAACTACTGTATTGTGTCAAGTTTCAAGAAGCTAGCACAAACCGTGTTTGATTTAGAGTTCGAACTGCATCTGTCAATATAGGAGAAAACAGAGTGAAACCTAAAAATTCAAACTGTTACTGCAAACGGATGCTTCAACGTAAGAGAAGGAAACTTGGGCATCCAAGTGGGATTGGTGTACTGATCATTACTTGAAAGTATCATGAAGATTGGATGAAAAAATGTATGTTGAGATTTCAGGAGACTCTAGTTTTTGGAAGTTTGGCAACCCCTTTCAATATAAGTGTTATTCGCGAGTCCCTGTATTAGGCTACATCAAGAGGAAACAAACCTTAGAGATAGAACGTAGAACTACTGTATTGTGTCACGTTTCAAGAAGCTAGCACAAACCGTGTTTGATTTAGAGTTCTAACTGCATCTGTCAATATAGAAGAAAACAGAGTGAAACCTAAAAATTCAAACTGTTACTGCAAACGGATGCTTCAACGTAGGAGAACGAAACTTGGACATCCAAGTTTGATTGGAGTACTGCTCATTATTTGAAAGTATCAGGAAGGTCGGAAAAAAAATATATGTTGTGATTTCAGGAGACTATAGTTTTTTGGCAGCCTAACAACGCCTTTCATTGAATGAGTTATTCGCCAGCCTGTGCTTAAGGCTACATCAAGAGGAAACAAACCTTAGAGATAGAACGTAGAACTACTGTATTGTGTCAAGTTTCAAGAAGCTAGCACAAACCGTGTTTGATTTAGAGTTCGAACTGCATCTGTCAATATAGGAGAAAACAGAGTGAAACCTAAAAATTCAAACTGTTACTGCAAACGGATGCTTCAACGTAGGAGAACGATACTTGGGCATCCAAGTGGGATTGGTGTACTGATCATTACTTGAAAGTATCATGAAGATTAGATGAAAATATGTATGTTGAGATTTCAGGAGATTCTAGTTTTTGGAAGTTTGGCAACCCCTTTCAATATAAGTGTTATTCGCGAGTCCCTGTATTAGGCTACATCAAGAGGAAACAAACCTTGGAGATAGAACGTAGAACTACTGTATTGTGTCACGTTTCAAGAAGCTAGCACAAACCGTGTTTGATTTAGAGTTCGAACTGCATCTGTCAATATAGAAGAAAACGCAGTGAAACCTAAAAATTCAAACTGTTACTGCAAACGGATGCTTCAACGTAGGAGAACGAAACTTGGACATCCAAGTTTGATTGGAGTACTGCTCATTATTTGAAAGTATCAGGAAGGTCGGAAAAAAAATATATGTTGTGATTTCAGGAGACTGTAGTTTTTTGGCAGCCTAACAACGCCTTTCATTGAATGAGTTATTCGCCAGCCTGTGCTTAAGGCTACATCAAGAGGAAACAAACCTTAGAGATAGAACGTAGAACTACTGTATTGTGTCAAGTTTCAAGAAGCTAGCACAAACCGTGTTTGATTTAGAGTTCGAACTGCATCTGTCAATATAGGAGAAAAGAGAGTGAAACCTAAAAATTCAAACTGTTACTGCAAACGGATGCTTCAACGTAGGAGAACGAAACTTGGGCATCCAAGTGGGATTGGTGTACTGATCATTACTTGAAAGTATCATGAAGATTGGATGAAAAAATGTATGTTGTGATTTCAGGAGACTGTAGTTTTTTGGCAGCCTAACAACGCCTTTCATTGAATGAGTTATTCGCCAGCCTGTGCTTAAGGCTACATCAAGAGGAAACAAACCTTAGAGATAGAACGTAGAACTACTGTATTGTGTCAAGTTTCAAGAAGCTAGCACAAACCGTGTTTGATTTAGAGTTCGAACTGCATCTGTCAATATAGGAGAAAACAGAGTGAAACCTAAAAATTCAAACTGTTACTGCAAACGGATGCTTCAAAGTAGGAGAACGATACTTGGGCATCCAAGTGGGATTGGTGTACTGATCATTACTTGAAAGTATCATGAAGATTGGATGAAAAAATGTATGTTGAGATTTCAGGAGACTCTAGTTTTTGGAAGTTTGGCAACCCCTTTCAATATAAGTGTTATTCGCGAGTCCCTGTATTAGGCTACATCAAGAGGAAACAAACCTTAGAGATAGAACGTAGAACTACTGTATTGTGTCACGTTTCAAGAAGCTAGCACAAACCGTGTTTGATTTAGAGTTCTAACTGCATCTGTCAATATAGAAGAAAACGCAGTGAAACCTAAAAATTCAAACTGTTACTGCAAACGGATGCTTCAACGTAGGAGAACGAAACTTGGACATCCAAGTTTGATGGGAGTACTGCTCATTATTTGAAAGTATCAGGAAGGTCGGAAAAAAAATATATGTTGTGATTTCAGGAGACTGTAGTTTTTTGGCAGCCTAACAACGCCTTTCATTGAATGAGTTATTCGCCAGCCTGTGCTTAAGGCTACATCAAGAGGAAACAAACCTTAGAGATAGAACGTAGTACTACTGTATTGTGTCAAGTTTCAAGAAGCTAGCACAAACCGTGTTTGATTTAGAGTTCGAACTGCATCTGTCAATATAGGAGAAAACAGAGTGAAACCTAAAAATTCAAACTGTTACTGCAAACGGATGCTTCAACGTAGGAGAACGAAACTTGGGCATCCAAGTGGGATTGGTGTACTGATCATTACTTGAAAGTATCATGAAGATTGGATGAAAAAATGTATGTTGTGATTTCAGGAGACTGTAGTTTTTTGGCAGCCTAACAACGCCTTTCATTGAATGAGTTATTCGCAAGCCTGTGCTTAAGGCTACATCAAGAGGAAACAAACCTTAGAGATAGAATGTAGAACTACTGTATTGTGTCACGTTTCAAGAAGCTAGCACAAACCGTGTTTGATTTAGAGTTCTAACTGCATCTGTCAATATAGAAGAAAACGCAGTGAAACCTAAAAATTCAAACTGTTACTGCAAACGGATGCTTCAATGTAGGAGAACGAAACTTGGACATCCAAGTTTGATTGGAGTACTGTTCGTTATTTGAAAGTATCAGGAAGGTCAGAAAAAAAATATATGTTGTGATTTCAGGAGACTGTAGTTTTTTGGCAGCCTAACAACGCCTTTCATTGAATGAGTTATTCGCCAGCCTGTGCTTAAGGCTACATCAAGAGGAAACAAACCTTAGAGATAGAACATAGAACTACTGTATTGTGTCAAGTTTCAAGAAGCTAGCACAAACCGTGTTTGATTTAGAGTTCGAACTGCATCTGTCAATATAGGAGAAAACAGAGTGAAACCTAAAAATTCAAACTGTTACTGCAAACGGATGCTTCAACGTAGGAGAACGATACTTGGGCATCCAAGTGGGATTGGTGTACTGATCATTACTTGAAAGTATCATGAAGATTGGATGAAAAAAATGTATGTTGAGATTTCAGGAGACTCTAGTTTTTGAAAGTTTGGCAATCCCTTTCAATATAAGTGTTATTCGCGAGTCCCTGTATTAGGCTACATCAAGAGGAAACAAACTTTAGAGATAGAACGTAGAACTACTGTATTGTGTCACGTTTCAAGAAGCTAGCACAAACAGTGTTTGATTTAGAGTTCTAACTGCATCTGTCAATATAGAAAAAAACGCAGTGAAACCTAAAAATTCAAACTGTTACTGCAAACGGATGCGTCAACGTAGGAGAACGAAACTTGGACATCCAAGTTTGATTGGAGTACTGCTCATTATTTGAAAGTATCAGGAAGGTCGGAAAAAAAAATATATGTTGTGATTTCAGGAGACTGTAGTTTTTTGGCAGCCTAACAACGCCTTTCATTGAATGAGTTATTCGCCAGCCTGTGCTTAAGGCTACATCAAGACTAAACAAACCTTAGAGATAGAACGTAGAACTACTGTATTGTGTCAAGTTTCAAGAAGCTAGCACAAACCGTGTTTGATTTAGAGTTCGAACTGCATCTGTCAATATAGGAGAAAACAGAGTGAAACCTAAAAATTCAAACTGTTACTGCAAACGGATGCTTCAACGTAGGAGAACGAAACTTGGGCATCCAAGTGGGATTGATGTACTGATCATTACTTGAAAGTATCATGAAGATTGGATGAAAAAAATGTATGTTGAGATTTCAGGAGACTCTAGTTTTTGGAAGTTTGGCAATCCCTTTCAATATAAGTGTTATTCGCGAGTCCCTGTATTAGGCTACATCAAGAGGAAACAAACCTTAGGGATACAACGTAGAACTACTGTATTGTGTCACGTTTCAAGAAGCTAGCACAAACCGTGTTTGATTTAGAGTTCTAACTGCATCTGTCAATATAGAAGAAAACGCAGTGAAACCTAAAAATTCAAACTGTTACTGCAAACGGATGCTTCAACGTAGGAGAACGAAACTTGGGCATCCAAGTGGGATTGGTGTACTGATCATTACTTGAAAGTATCATGAAGATTGGATGAAAAAAATGTATGTTGAGATTTCAGGAGACTCTAGTTTTTGGAAGTTTGGCAACCCCTTTCAATATAAGTGTTATTCGCGAGTCCCTGTATTAGGCTACATCAAGAGGAAACAAACCTTAGAGATAGAACGTAGAACTACTGTATTGTGTCACGTTTCAAGAAGCTAGCACAAACCGTGTTTGATTTAGAGTTCTAACTGCATCTGTCAATATAGAAGAAAACAGAGTGAAACCTAAAAATTCAAACTGTTACTGCAAACGGATGCTTCAACGTAGGAGAACGAAACTTGGACATCCAAGTTTGATTGGAGTACTGCTCATTATTTGAAAGTATCAGGAAGGTCGGAAAAAAAATATATGTTGTGATTTCAGGAGACTGTAGTTTTTTGGCAGCCTAACAACGCCTTTCATTGAATGAGTTATTCGCCAGCCTGTGCTTAAGGCTACATCAAGAGGAAACAAACCTTAGAGATAGAACGTAGAACTACTGTATTGTGTCAAGTTTCAAGAAGCTAGCACAAACCGTGTTTGATTTAGAGTTCGAACTGCATCTGTCAATATAGGAGAAAACAGAGTGAAACCTAAAAATTCAAACTGTTACTGCAAACGGATGCTTCAACGTAGGAGAACGAAACTTGGGCATCCAAGTGGGATTGGTGTACTGATCATTACTTGAAAGTATCATGAAGATTGGATGAAAAAATGTATGTTGTGATTTCAGGAGACTGTAGTTTTTTGGCAGCCTAACAACGCCTTTCATTGAATGAGTTATTCGCCAGCCTGTGCTTAAGGCTACATCAAGAGGAAACAAACCTTAGAGATAGAACGTAGAACTACTGTATTGTGTCACGTTTCAAGAAGCTAGCACAAACCGTGTTTGATTTAGAGTTCTAACTGCATCTGTCAATACAGAAGAAAACGCAGCGAAACCTAAAAATTCAAACAGTTACTGCAAACGGATGCTTCAACGTAGGAGAACGAAACTTGGACATCCAAGTTTGATTGGAGTACTGCTCATTATTTGAAAGTATCAGGAAGGTCGGAAAAAAAATATATGTTGTGATTTCAGGAGACTGTAGTTTTTTGGCAGCCTAACAACGCCTTTCATTGAATGAGTTATTCGCCAGCCTGTGCTTAAGGCTACATCAAGAGGAAACAAACCTTAGAGATAGAACGTAGAACTACTGTATTGTGTCAAGTTTCAAGAAGCTAGCACAAACCGTGTTTGATTTAGAGTTCGAACTGCATCTGTCAATATAGGAGAAAACAGAGTGAAACCTAAAAATTCAAACTGTTACTGCAAACGGATGCTTCAACGTAGGAGAACGAAACTTGGGCATCCAATTGGGATTGGTGTACTGATCATTACTTGAAAGTATCATGAAGATTGGATGAAAAAATGTATGTTGTGATTTCAGGAGACTGTAGTTTTTTGGCAGCCTAACAACGCCTTTCATTGAATGAGTTATTCGCCAGCCTGTGCTTAAGGCTACATCAAGAGGAAACAAACCTTAGAGATAGAACGTAGAACTACTGTATTGTGTCACGTTTCAAGAAGCTAGCACAAACCGTGTTTGATTTAGAGTTCTAACTGCATCTGTCAATATAGAAGAAAACGCAGTGAAACCTAAAAATTCAACCTGTTACTGCAAACGGATGCTTCAACGTAGGAGAACGAAACTTGGACATCCAAGTTTGATTGGAGTACTGCTCATTATTTGAAAGTATCAGGAAGGTCGGAAAAAAAAAATATGTTGTGATTTCTGGAGACTGTAGTTTTTTGGCAGCCTAACAACGCCTTTCATTGAATGAGTTATTCGCCAGCCTGTGCTTAAGGCTACATCAAGAGGAAACAAACCTTAGAGATAGAACGTAGAACTACTTTATTGTGTCAAGTTTCAAGAAGCTAGCACAAACCGTGTTTGATTTAGAGTTCGAACTGCATCTGTCAATATAGGAGAAAACAGAGTGAAAACTAAAAATTCAAACTGTTACTGCAAACGGATGCTTCAACGTAGGAGAACGATACATGGGCATCCAAGTGGGATTGGTGTACTGATCATTACTTGAAAGTATCATGAAGATTGGATGAAAAAAATGTATGTTGAGATTTCAGGAGACTCTAGTTTTTGGAAGTTTGGCAATCCCTTTCAATATAAGTGTTATTCGCGAGTACCTGTATTAGGCTACATCAAGAGGAAACAAACCTTAGAGATAGAACGTAGAACTACTGTATTGTGTCACGTTTCAAGAAGCTAGCACAAACCGTGTTTGATTTAGAGTTCTAACTGCATCTGTCAATATAGAAGAAAACGCAGTGAAACCTAAAAATTCAAACTGTTACTGCAAACGGATGCTTCAACGTAGGAGAACGAAACTTGGACATCCAAGTTTGATTGGAGTACTGCTCATTATTTGAAAGTATCAGGAAGGTCGGAAAAAAAAATATATGTTGTGATTTCAGGAGACTGTAGTTTTTTGGCAGCCTAACAACGCCTTTCATTGAATGAGTTATTCGCCAGCCTGTGCTTAAGGCTACATCAAGAGGAAACAAACCTTAGAGATAGAACGTAGAACTACTGTATTGTGTCAAGTTTCAAGAAGCTAGCACAAACCGTGTTTGATTTAGAGTTCGAACTGCATCTGTCAATATAGGAGAAAACAGAGTGAAACCTAAAAATTCAAACTGTTACTGCAAACGGATGCTTCAACGTAGGAGAAGGAAACTTGGGCATCCAAGTGGGATTGGTGTACTGATCATTACTTGAAAGTATCATGAAGATTGGATGAAAAAATGTATGTTGAGATTTCAGGAGACTCTAGTTTTTGGAAGTTTGGCAACCCCTTTCAATATAAGTGTTATTCGCGAGTCCCTGTATTAGGCTACATCAAGAGGAAACAAACCTTAGAGATAGAACGTAGAACTACTGTATTGTGTCACGTTTCAAGAAGCTAGCACAAACCGTGTTTGATTTAGAGTTCTAACTGCATCTGTCAATATAGAAGAAAACAGAGTGAAACCTAAAAATTCAAACTGTTACTGCAAACGGATGCTTCAACGTAGGAGAACGAAACTTGGACATCCAAGTTTGATTGGAGTACTGCTCATTATTTGAAAGTATCAGGAAGGTCGGAAAAAAAATATATGTTGTGATTTCAGGAGACTATAGTTTTTTGGCAGCCTAACAACGCCTTTCATTGAATGAGTTATTCGCCAGCCTGTGCTTAAGGCTACATCAAGAGGAAACAAACCTTAGAGATAGAACGTAGAACTACTGTATTGTGTCAAGTTTCAAGAAGCTAGCACAAACCGTGTTTGATTTAGAGTTCGAACTGCATCTGTCAATATAGGAGAAAACAGAGTGAAACCTAAAAATTCAAACTGTTACTGCAAACGGATGCTTCAACGTAGGAGAACGATACTTGGGCATCCAAGTGGGATTGGTGTACTGATCATTACTTGAAAGTATCATGAAGATTAGATGAAAATATGTATGTTGAGATTTCAGGAGATTCTAGTTTTTGGAAATTTGGCAACCCCTTTCAATATAAGTGTTATTCGCGAGTCCCTGTATTAGGCTACATCAAGAGGAAACAAACCTTGGAGATAGAACGTAGAACTACTGTATTGTGTCACGTTTCAAGAAGCTAGCACAAACCGTGTTTGATTTAGAGTTCGAACTGCATCTGTCAATATAGAAGAAAACGCAGTGAAACCTAAAAATTCAAACTGTTACTGCAAACGGATGCTTCAACGTAGGAGAACGAAACTTGGACATCCAAGTTTGATTGGAGTACTGCTCATTATTTGAAAGTATCAGGAAGGTCGGAAAAAAAATATATGTTGTGATTTCAGGAGACTGTAGTTTTTTGGCAGCCTAACAACGCCTTTCATTGAATGAGTTATTCGCCAGCCTGTGCTTAAGGCTACATCAAGAGGAAACAAACCTTAGAGATAGAACGTAGAACTACTGTATTGTGTCAAGTTTCAAGAAGCTAGCACAAACCGTGTTTGATTTAGAGTTCGAACTGCATCTGTCAATATAGGAGAAAAGAGAGTGAAACCTAAAAATTCAAACTGTTACTGCAAACGGATGCTTCAACGTAGGAGAACGAAACTTGGGCATCCAAGTGGGATTGGTGTACTGATCATTACTTGAAAGTATCATGAAGATTGGATGAAAAAATGTATGTTGTGATTTCAGGAGACTGTAGTTTTTTGGCAGCCTAACAACGCCTTTCATTGAATGAGTTATTCGCCAGCCTGTGCTTAAGGCTACATCAAGAGGAAACAAACCTTAGAGATAGAACGTAGAACTACTGTATTGTGTCAAGTTTCAAGAAGCTAGCAAAAACCGTGTTTGATTTAGAGTTCGAACTGCATCTGTCAATATAGGAGAAAACAGAGTGAAACCTAAAAATTCAAACTGTTACTGCAAACGGATGCTTCAACGTAGGAGAACGAAACTTGGGCATCCAAGTGGGATTGGTGTACTGATCATTACTTGAAAGTATCATGAAGATTGGATGAAAAAATGTATGTTGAGATTTCAGGAGACTCTAGTTTTTGGAAGTTTGGCAACCCCTTTCAATATAAGTGTTATTCGCGAGTCCCTGTATTAGGCTACATCAAGAGGAAACAAACCTTAGAGATAGAACGTAGAACTACTGTATTGTGTCACGTTTCAAGAAGCTAGCACAAACCGTGTTTGATTTAGAGTTCTAACTGCATCTGTCAATATAGAAGAAAACGCAGTGAAACCTAAAAATTCAAACTGTTACTGCAAACGGATGCTTCAACGTAGGAGAACGAAACTTGGACATCCAAGTTTGATGGGAGTACTGCTCATTATTTGAAAGTATCAGGAAGGTCGGAAAAAAAATATATGTTGTGATTTCAGGAGACTGTAGTTTTTTGGCAGCCTAACAACGCCTTTCATTGAATGAGTTATTCGCCAGCCTGTGCTTAAGGCTACATCAAGAGGAAACAAACCTTAGAGATAGAACGTAGAACTACTGTATTGTGTCAAGTTTCAAGAAGCTAGCACAAACCGTGTTTGATTTAGAGTTCGAACTGCATCTGTCAATATAGGAGAAAACAGAGTGAAACCTAAAAATTCAAACTGTTACTGCAAACGGATGCTTCAACGTAGGAGAACGAAACTTGGGCATCCAAGTGGGATTGGTGTACTGATCATTACTTGAAAGTATCATGAAGATTGGATGAAAAAATGTATGTTGTGATTTCAGGAGACTGTAGTTTTTTGGCAGCCTAACAACGCCTTTCATTGAATGAGTTATTCGCAAGCCTGTGCTTAAGGCTACATCAAGAGGAAACAAACCTTAGAGATAGAATGTAGAACTACTGTATTGTGTCACGTTTCAAGAAGCTAGCACAAACCGTGTTTGATTTAGAGTTCTAACTGCATCTGTCAATATAGAAGAAAACGCAGTGAAACCTAAAAATTCAAACTGTTACTGCAAACGGATGCTTCAATGTAGGAGAACGAAACTTGGACATCCAAGTTTGATTGGAGTACTGTTCGTTATTTGAAAGTATCAGGAAGGTCAGAAAAAAAATATATGTTGTGATTTCAGGAGACTGTAGTTTTTTGGCAGCCTAACAACGCCTTTCATTGAATGAGTTATTCGCCAGCCTGTGCTTAAGGCTACATCAAGAGGAAACAAACCTTAGAGATAGAACGTAGAACTACTGTATTGTGTCAAGTTTCAAGAAGCTAGCACAAACCGTGTTTGATTTAGAGTTCGAACTGCATCTGTCAATATAGGAGAAAACAGAGTGAAACCTAAAAATTCAAACTGTTACTGCAAACGGATGCTTCAACGTAGGAGAACGAAACTTGGGCATCCAAGTGGGATTGGTGTACTGATCATTACTTGAAAGTATCATGAAGATTGGATGAAAAAAATGTATGTTGAGATTTCAGGAGACTCTAGTTTTTGGAAGTTTGGCAATCCCTTTCAATATAAGTGTTATTCGCGAGTCCCTGTATTAGGCTACATCAAGAGGAAACAAACCTTAGGGATACAACGTAGAACTACTGTATTGTGTCACGTTTCAAGAAGCTAGCACAAACCGTGTTTGATTTAGAGTTCTAACTGCATCTGTCAATATAGAAGAAAACGCAGTGAAACCTAAAAATTCAAACTGTTACTGCAAACGGATGCTTCAACGTAGGAGAACGAAACTTGGGCATCCAAGTGGGATTGGTGTACTGATCATTACTTGAAAGTATCATGAAGATTGGATGAAAAAAATGTATGTTGAGATTTCAGGAGACTCTAGTTTTTGGAAGTTTGGCAACCCCTTTCAATATAAGTGTTATTCGCGAGTCCCTGTATTAGGCTACATCAAGAGGAAACAAACCTTAGAGATAGAACGTAGAACTACTGTATTGTGTCACGTTTCAAGAAGCTAGCACAAACCGTGTTTGATTTAGAGTTCTAACTGCATCTGTCAATATAGAAGAAAACAGAGTGAAACCTAAAAATTCAAACTGTTACTGCAAACGGATGCTTCAACGTAGGAGAACGAAACTTGGACATCCAAGTTTGATTGGAGTACTGCTCATTATTTGAAAGTATCAGGAAGGTCGGAAAAAAAATATATGTTGTGATTTCAGGAGACTGTAGTTTTTTGGCAGCCTAACAACGCCTTTCATTGAATGAGTTATTCGCCAGCCTGTGCTTAAGGCTACATCAAGAGGAAACAAACCTTAGAGATAGAACGTAGAACTACTGTATTGTGTCAAGTTTCAAGAAGCTAGCACAAACCGTGTTTGATTTAGAGTTCGAACTGCATCTGTCAATATAGGAGAAAACAGAGTGAAACCTAAAAATTCAAACTGTTACTGCAAACGGATGCTTCAACGTAGGAGAACGAAACTTGGGCATCCAAGTGGGATTGGTGTACTGATCATTACTTGAAAGTATCATGAAGATGGGATGAAAAAATGTATGTTGTGATTTCAGGAGACTGTAGTTTTTTGGCAGCCTAACAACGCCTTTCATTGAATGAGTTATTCGCCAGCCTGTGCTTAAGGCTACATCAAGAGGAAACAAACCTTAGAGATAGAACGTAGAACTACTGTATTGTGTCACGTTTCAAGAAGCTAGCACAAACCGTGTTTGATTTATAGTTCTAACTGCATCTGTCAATATAGAAGAAAACGCAGCGAAACCTAAAATTTCAAACTGTTACTGCAAACGGATGCTTCAACGTAGGAGAACGAAACTTGGACATCCAAGTTTGATTGGAGTACTGCTCATTATTTGAAAGTATCAGGAAGGTCGGAAAAAAAATATAGGTTGTGATTTCAGGAGACTGTAGTTTTTTGGCAGCCTAACAACGCCTTTCATTAAATGAGTTATTCGTCAGCCTGTGCTTAAGGCTACATCAAGAGGAAACAAACCTTAGAGATAGAACGTAGAACTACTGTATTGTGTCAAGTTTCAAGAAGCTAGCACAAACCGTGTTTGATTTAGAGTTCGAACTGCATCTGTCAATATAGGAGAAAACAGAGTGAAACCTAAAAATTCAAACTGTTACTGCAAACGGATGCTTCAACGTAGGAGAACGAAACTTGGGCATCCAAGTGGGATTGGTGTACTGATCATTACTTGAAAGTATCATGAAGATTGGATGAAAAAATGTATGTTGTGATTTCAGGAGACTGTAGTTTTTTGGCAGCCTAACAACGCCTTTCATTGAATGAGTTATTCGCCAGCCTGTGCTTAAGGCTACATCAAGAGGAAACAAACCTTAGAGATAGAACGTAGAACTACTGTATTGTGTCAAGTTTCAAGAAGCTAGCACAAACCGTGTTTGATTTAGAGTTCGAACTGCATCTGTCAATATAGGAGAAAACAGAGTGAAACCTAAAAATTCAAACTGTTACTGCAAACGGATGCTTCAACGTAGGAGAACGATACTTGGGCATCCAAGTGGGATTGGTGTACTGATCATTACTTGAAAGTATCATGAAGATTGGATGAAAAAATGTATGTTGAGATTTCAGGAGACTCTAGTTTTTGGAAGTTTGGCAACCCCTTTCAATATAAGTGCTATTCGCGAGTCCCTGTATTAGGCTACATCAAGAGGAAACAAACCTTAGAGATAGAACGTAGAACTACTGTATTGTGTCACGTTTCAAGAAGCTAGCACAAACCGTGTTTGATTTAGAGTTCTAACTGCATCTGTCAATAAAGAAGAAAACGCAGTGAAACCTAAAAATTCAAACTGTTACTGCAAACGGATGCTTCAACGTAGGAGAACGAAACTTGGACATCCAAGTTTGATTGGAGTACTGCTCATTATTTGAAAGTATCAGGAAGGTCGGAAAAAAAAATATATGTTGTGATTTCAGGAGACTGTAGTTTTTTGGCAGCCTAACAACGCCTTTCATTGAATGAGTTATTCGCCAGCCTGTGCTTAAGGCTACATCAAGAGGAAACAAACCTTAGAGATAGAACGTAGAACTACTGTATTGTGTCAAGTTTCAAGAAGCTAGCACAAACCGTGTTTGATTTAGAGTTCGAACTGCATCTGTCAATATAGGAGAAAACAGAGTGAAACCTAAAAATTCAAACTGTTACTGCAAACGGATGCTTCAACGTAGGAGAACGAAACTTGGGCATCCAAGTGGGATTGATGTACTGATCATTACTTGAAAGTATCATGAAGATTGGATGAAAAAAATGTATGTTGAGATTTCAGGAGACTCTAGTTTTTGGAAGTTTGGCAATCCCTTTCAATATAAGTGTTATTCGCGAGTCCCTGTATTAGGCTACATCAAGAGGAAACAAACCTTAGGGATACAACGTAGAACTACTGTATTGTGTCACGTTTCAAGAAGCTAGCACAAACCGTGTTTGATTTAGAGTTCTAACTGCATCTGTAAATATAGAAGAAAACGCAGTGAAACCTAAAAATTCAAACTGTTACTGCAAACGGATGCTTCAACGTAGGAGAACGAAACTTGGGCATCCAAGTGGGATTGGTGTACTGATCATTACTTGAAAGTATCATGAAGATTGGATGAAAAAAATGTATGTTGAGATTTCAGGAGACTCTAGTTTTTGGAAGTTTGGCAACCCCTTTCAATATAAGTGTTATTCGCGAGTCCCTGTATTAGGCTACATCAAGAGGAAACAAACCTTAGAGATAGAACGTAGAACTACTGTATTGTGTCACGTTTCAAGAAGCTAGTACAAACCGTGTTTGATTTAGAGTTCTAACTACATCTGTCAATATAGAAGAAAACAGAGTGAAACCTAAAAATTCAAACAGTTACTGCAAACGGATGCTTCAACGTAGGAGAACGAAACTTGGACATCCAAGTTTGATTGGAGTACTGCTCATTATTTGAAAGTATCAGGAAGGTCGGAAAAAAAATATATGTTGTGATTTCAGGAGACTGTAGTTTTTTGGCAGCCTAACAACGCCTTTCATTGAATGAGTTATTCGCCAGCCTGTGCTTAAGGCTACATCAAGAGGAAACAAACCTTAGAGATAGAACGTAGAACTACTGTATTGTGTCAAGTTTCAAGAAGCTAGCACAAACCGTGTTTGATTTAGAGTTCGAACTGCATCTGTCAATATAGGAGAAAACAGAGTGAAACCTAAAAATTCAAACTGTTACTGCAAACGGATGCTTCAACGTAGGAGAACGAAACTTGGGCATCCAATTGGGATTGGTGTACTGATCATTACTTGAAAGTATCATGAAGATTGGATGAAAAAATGTATGTTGTGATTTCAGGAGACTGTAGTTTTTTGGCAGCCTAACAACGCCTTTCATTGAATGAGTTATTCGCCAGCCTGTGCTTAAGGCTACATCAAGAGGAAACAAACCTTAGAGATAGAACGTAGAACTACTGTATTGTGTCACGTTTCAAGAAGCTAGCACAAACCGTGTTTGATTTAGAGTTCTAACTGCATCTGTCAATATAGAAGAAAACGCAGTGAAACCTAAAAATTCAACCTGTTACTGCAAACGGATGCTTCAACGTAGGAGAACGAAACTTGGACATCCAAGTTTGATTGGAGTACTGCTCATTATTTGAAAGTATCAGGAAGGTCGGAAAAAAAAAATATGTTGTGATTTCTGGAGACTGTAGTTTTTTGGCAGCCTAACAACGCCTTTCATTGAATGAGTTATTCGCCAGCCTGTGCTTAAGGCTACATCAAGAGGAAACAAACCTTAGAGATAGAACGTAGAACTACTTTATTGTGTCAAGTTTCAAGAAGCTAGCACAAACCGTGTTTGATTTAGAGTTCGAACTGCATCTGTCAATATAGGAGAAAACAGAGTGAAACCTAAAAATTCAAACTGTTACTGCAAACGGATGCTTCAACGTAGGAGAACGATACATGGGCATCCAAGTGGGATTGGTGTAGTGATCATTACTTGAAAGTATCATGAAGATTGGATGAAAAAAATGTATGTTGAGATTTCAGGAGACTCTAGTTTTTGGAAGTTTGGCAATCCCTTTCAATATAAGTGTTATTCGCGAGTACCTGTATTAGGCTACATCAAGAGGAAACAAACCTTAGAGATAGAACGTAGAACTACTGTATTGTGTCACGTTTCAAGAAGCTAGCACAAACCGTGTTTGATTTAGAGTTCTAACTGCATCTGTCAATATAGAAGAAAACGCAGTGAAACCTAAAAATTCAAACTGTTACTGCAAACGGATGCTTCAACGTAGGAGAACGAAACTTGGACATCCAAGTTTGATTGGAGTACTGCTCATTATTTGAAAGTATCAGGAAGGTCGGAAAAAAAATATATGTTGTGATTTCAGGAGACTGTAGTTTTTTGGCAGCCTAACAACGCCTTTCATTGAATGAGTTATTCGCCAGCCTGTGCTTAAGGCTACATCAAGAGGAAACAAACCTTAGAGATAGAACGTAGAACTACTGTATTGTGTCAAGTTTCAAGAAGCTAGCACAAACCGTGTTTGATTTAGAGTTCGAACTGCATCTGTCAATATAGGAGAAAACAGAGTGAAACCTAAAAATTCAAACTGTTACTGCAAACGGATGCTTCAACGTAGGAGAAGGAAACTTGGGCATCCAAGTGGGATTGGTGTACTGATCATTACTTGAAAGTATCATGAAGATTGGATGAAAAAATGTATGTTGAGATTTCAGGAGACTCTAGTTTTTGGAAGTTTGGCAACCCCTTTCAATATAAGTGTTATTCGCGAGTCCCTGTATTAGGCTACATCAAGAGGAAACAAACCTTAGAGATAGAACGTAGAACTACTGTATTGTGTCACGTTTCAAGAAGCTAGCACAAACCGTGTTTGATTTAGAGTTCTAACTGCATCTGTCAATATAGAAGAAAACAGAGTGAAACCTAAAAATTCAAACTGTTACTGCAAACGGATGCTTCAACGTAGGAGAACGAAACTTGGACATCCAAGTTTGATTGGAGTACTGCTCATTATTTGAAAGTATCAGGAAGGTCGGAAAAAAAATATATGTTGTGATTTCAGGAGACTATAGTTTTTTGGCAGCCTAACAACGCCTTTCATTGAATGAGTTATTCGCCAGCCTGTGCTTAAGGCTACATCAAGAGGAAACAAACCTTAGAGATAGAACGTAGAACTACTGTATTGTGTCAAGTTTCAAGAAGCTAGCACAAACCGTGTTTGATTTAGAGTTCGAACTGCATCTGTCAATATAGGAGAAAACAGAGTGAAACCTAAAAATTCAAACTGTTACTGCAAACGGATGCTTCAACGTAGGAGAACGATACTTGGGCATCCAAGTGGGATTGGTGTACTGATCATTACTTGAAAGTATCATGAAGATTAGATGAAAATATGTATGTTGAGATTTCAGGAGATTCTAGTTTTTGGAAGTTTGGCAACCCCTTTCAATATAAGTGTTATTCGCGAGTCCCTGTATTAGGCTACATCAAGAGGAAACAAACCTTGGAGATAGAACGTAGAACTACTGTATTGTGTCACGTTTCAAGAAGCTAGCACAAACCGTGTTTGATTTAGAGTTCGAACTGCATCTGTCAATATAGAAGAAAACGCAGTGAAACCTAAAAATTCAAACTGTTACTGCAAACGGATGCTTCAACGTAGGAGAACGAAACTTGGACATCCAAGTTTGATTGGAGTACTGCTCATTATTTGAAAGTATCAGGAAGGTCGGAAAAAAAATATATGTTGTGATTTCAGGAGACTGTAGTTTTTTGGCAGCCTAACAACGCGTTTCATTGAATGAGTTATTCGCCAGCCTGTGCTTAAGGCTACATCAAGAGGAAACAAACCTTAGAGATAGAACGTAGAACTACTGTATTGTGTCAAGTTTCAAGAAGCTAGCACAAACCGTGTTTGATTTAGAGTTCGAACTGCATCTGTCAATATAGGAGAAAAGAGAGTGAAACCTAAAAATTCAAACTGTTACTGCAAACGGATGCTTCAACGTAGGAGAACGAAACTTGGGCATCCAAGTGGGATTGGTGTACTGATCATTACTTGAAAGTATCATGAAGATTGGATGAAAAAATGTATGTTGTGATTTCAGGAGACTGTAGTTTTTTGGCAGCCTAACAACGCCTTTCATTGAATGAGTTATTCGCCAGCCTGTGCTTAAGGCTACATCAAGAGGAAACAAACCTTAGAGATAGAACGTAGAACTACTGTATTGTGTCAAGTTTCAAGAAGCTAGCACAAACCGTGTTTGATTTAGAGTTCGAACTGCATCTGTCAATATAGGAGAAAACAGAGTGAAACCTAAAAATTCAAACTGTTACTGCAAACGGATGCTTCAACGTAGGAGAACGAAACTTGGGCATCCAAGTGGGATTGGTGTACTGATCATTACTTGAAAGTATCATGAAGATTGGATGAAAAAATGTATGTTGAGATTTCAGGAGACTCTAGTTTTTGGAAGTTTGGCAACCCCTTTCAATATAAGTGTTATTCGCGAGTCCCTGTATTAGGCTACATCAAGAGGAAACAAACCTTAGAGATAGAACGTAGAACTACTGTATTGTGTCACGTTTCAAGAAGCTAGCACAAACCGTGTTTGATTTAGAGTTCTAACTGCATCTGTCAATATAGAAGAAAACGCAGTGAAACCTAAAAATTCAAACTGTTACTGCAAACGGATGCTTCAACGTAGGAGAACGAAACTTGGACATCCAAGTTTGATGGGAGTACTGCTCATTATTTGAAAGTATCAGGAAGGTCGGAAAAAAAATATATGTTGTGATTTCAGGAGACTGTAGTTTTTTGGCAGCCTAACAACGCCTTTCATTGAATGAGTTATTCGCCAGCCTGTGCTTAAGGCTACATCAAGAGGAAACAAACCTTAGAGATAGAACGTAGAACTACTGTATTGTGTCAAGTTTCAAGAAGCTAGCACAAACCGTGTTTGATTTAGAGTTCGAACTGCATCTGTCAATATAGGAGAAAACAGAGTGAAACCTAAAAATTCAAACTGTTACTGCAAACGGATGCTTCAACGTAGGAGAAGGAAACTTGGGCATCCAAGTGGGATTGGTGTACTGATCATTACTTGAAAGTATCATGAAGATTGGATGAAAAAATGTATGTTGAGATTTCAGGAGACTCTAGTTTTTGGAAGTTTGGCAACCCCTTTCAATATAAGTGTTATTCGCGAGTCCCTGTATTAGGCTACATCAAGAGGAAACAAACCTTAGAGATAGAACGTAGAACTACTGTATTGTGTCACGTTTCAAGAAGCTAGCACAAACCGTGTTTGATTTAGAGTTCTAACTGCATCTGTCAATATAGAAGAAAACAGAGTGAAACCTAAAAATTCAAACTGTTACTGCAAACGGATGCTTCAACGTAGGAGAACGAAACTTGGACATCCAAGTTTGATTGGAGTACTGCTCATTATTTGAAAGTATCAGGAAGGTCGGAAAAAAAATATATGTTGTGATTTCAGGAGACTATAGTTTTTTGGCAGCCTAACAACGCCTTTCATTGAATGAGTTATTCGCCAGCCTGTGCTTAAGGCTACATCAAGAGGAAACAAACCTTAGAGATAGAACGTAGAACTACTGTATTGTGTCAAGTTTCAAGAAGCTAGCACAAACCGTGTTTGATTTAGAGTTCGAACTGCATCTGTCAATATAGGAGAAAACAGAGTGAAACCTAAAAATTCAAACTGTTACTGCAAACGGATGCTTCAACGTAGGAGAACGAAACTTGGGCATCCAAGTGGGATTGGTGTACTGATCATTACTTGACAGTATCATGAAGATTAGATGAAAATATGTATGTTGAGATTTCAGGAGATTCTAGTTTTTGGAAGTTTGGCAACCCCTTTCAATATAAGTGTTATTCGCGAGTCCCTGTATTAGGCTACATCAAGAGGAAACAAACCTTGGAGATAGAACGTAGAACTACTGTATTGTGTCACGTTTCAAGAAGCTAGCACAAACCGTGTTTGATTTAGAGTTCGAACTGCATCTGTCAATATAGAAGAAAACGCAGTGAAACCTAAAAATTCAAACTGTTACTGCAAACGGATGCTTCAACGTAGGAGAACGAAACTTGGACATCCAAGTTTGATTGGAGTACTGCTCATTATTTGAAAGTATCAGGAAGGTCGGAAAAAAAATATATGTTGTGATTTCAGGAGACTGTAGTTTTTTGGCAGCCTAACAACGCCTTTCATTGAATGAGTTATTCGCCAGCCTGTGCTTAAGGCTACATCAAGAGGAAACAAACCTTAGAGATAGAACGTAGAACTACTGTATTGTGTCAAGTTTCAAGAAGCTAGCACAAACCGTGTTTGATTTAGAGTTCGAACTGCATCTGTCAATATAGGAGAAAAGAGAGTGAAACCTAAAAATTCAAACTGTTACTGCAAACGGATGCTTCAACGTAGGAGAACGAAACTTGGGCATCCAAGTGGGATTGGTGTACTGATCATTACTTGAAAGTATCATGAAGATTGGATGAAAAAATGTATGTTGTGATTTCAGGAGACTGTAGTTTTTTGGCAGCCTAACAACGCCTTTCATTGAATGAGTTATTCGCCAGCCTGTGCTTAAGGCTACATCAAGAGGAAACAAACCTTAGAGATAGAACGTAGAACTACTGTATTGTGTCAAGTTTCAAGAAGCTAGCACAAACCGTGTTTGATTTAGAGTTCGAACTGCATCTGTCAATATAGGAGAAAACAGAGTGAAACCTAAAAATTCAAACTGTTACTGCAAACGGATGCTTCAACGTAGGAGAACGAAACTTGGGCATCCAAGTGGGATTGGTGTACTGATCATTACTTGAAAGTATCATGAAGATTGGATGAAAAAATGTATGTTGAGATTTCAGGAGACTCTAGTTTTTGGAAGTTTGGCAACCCCTTTCAATATAAGTGTTATTCGCGAGTCCCTGTATTAGGCTACATCAAGAGGAAACAAACCTTAGAGATAGAACGTAGAACTACTGTATTGTGTCACGTTTCAAGAAGCTAGCACAAACCGTGTTTGATTTAGAGTTCTAACTGCATCTGTCAATATAGAAGAAAACGCAGTGAAACCTAAAAATTCAAACTGTTACTGCAAACGGATGCTTCAACGTAGGAGAACGAAACTTGGACATCCAAGTTTGATGGGAGTACTGCTCATTATTTGAAAGTATCAGGAAGGTCGGAAAAAAAATATATGTTGTGATTTCAGGAGACTGTAGTTTTTTGGCAGCCTAACAACGCCTTTCATTGAATGAGTTATTCGCCAGCCTGTGCTTAAGGCTACATCAAGAGGAAACAAACCTTAGAGATAGAACGTAGAACTACTGTATTGTGTCAAGTTTCAAGAAGCTAGCACAAACCGTGTTTGATTTAGAGTTCGAACTGCATCTGTCAATATAGGAGAAAACAGAGTGAAACCTAAAAATTCAAACTGTTACTGCAAACGCATGCTTCAACGTAGGAGAACGAAACTTGGGCATCCAAGTGGGATTGGTGTACTGATCATTACTTGAAAGTATCATGAAGATTGGATGAAAAAATGTATGTTGTGATTTCAGGAGAAGGTAGTTTTTTGGCAGCCTAACAACGCCTTTCATTGAATGAGTTATTCGCAAGCCTGTGCTTAAGGCTACATCAAGAGGAAACAAACCTTAGAGATAGAATGTAGAACTACTGTATTGTGTCACGTTTCAAGAAGCTAGCACAAACCGTGTTTGATTTAGAGTTCTAACTGCATCTGTCAATATAGAAGAAAACGCAGTGAAACCTAAAAATTAAAACTGTTACTGCAAACGGATGCTTCAATGTAGGAGAACGAAACTTGGACATCCAAGTTTGATTGGAGTACTGTTCGTTATTTGAAAGTATCAGGAAGGTCAGAAAAAAAATATATGTTGTGATTTCAGGAGACTGTAGTTTTTTGGCAGCCTAACAACGCCTTTCATTGAATGAGTTATTCGCCAGCCTGTGCTTAAGGCTACATCAAGAGGAAACAAACCTTAGAGATAGAACATAGAACTACTGTATTGTGTCAAGTTTCAAGAAGCTAGCACAAACCGTGTTTGATTTAGAGTTCGAACTGCATCTGTCAATATAGGAGAAAACAGAGTGAAACCTAAAAATTCAAACTGTTACTGCAAACGGATGCTTCAACGTAGGAGAACGATACTTGGGCATCCAAGTGGGATTGGTGTACTGATCATTACTTGAAAGTATCATGAAGATTGGATGAAAAAATGTATGTTGAGATTTCAGGAGACTCTAGTTTTTGGAAGTTTGGCAACCCCTTTCAATATAAGTGCTATTCGCGAGTCCCTGTATTAGGCTACATCAAGAGGAAACAAACCTTAGAGATAGAACGTAGAACTACTGTATTGTGTCACGTTTCAAGAAGCTAGCACAAACCGTGTTTGATTTAGAGTTCTAACTGCATCTGTCAATATAGAAGAAAACGCAGTGAAACCTAAAAATTCAAACTGTTACTGCAAACGGATGCTTCAACGTAGGAGAACGAAACTTGGACATCCAAGTTTGATTGGAGTACTGCTCATTATTTGAAAGTATCAGGAAGGTCGGAAAAAAAATATATGTTGTGATTTCAGGAGACTGTAGTTTTTTGGCAGCCTAACAACGCCTTTCATTGAATGAGTTATTCGCCAGCCTGTGCTTAAGGCTACATCAAGACTAAACAAACCTTAGAGATAGAACGTAGAACTACTGTATTGTGTCAAGTTTCAAGAAGCTAGCACAAACCGTGTTTGATTTAGAGTTCGAACTGCATCTGTCAATATAGGAGAAAACAGAGTGAAACCTAAAAATTCAAACTGTTACTGCAAACGGATGCTTCAACGTAGGAGAACGAAACTTGGGCATCCAAGTGGGATTGATGTACTGATCATTACTTGAAAGTATCATGAAGATTGGATGAAAAAAATGTATGTTGAGATTTCAGGAGACTCTAGTTTTTGGAAGTTTGGCAATCCCTTTCAATATAAGTGTTATTCGCGAGTCCCTGTATTAGGCTACATCAAGAGGAAACAAACCTTAGGGATACAACGTAGAACTACTGTATTGTGTCACGTTTCAAGAAGCTAGCACAAACCGTGTTTGATTTAGAGTTCTAACTGCATCTGTAAATATAGAAGAAAACGCAGTGAAACCTAAAAATTCAAACTGTTACTGCAAACGGATGCTTCAACGTAGGAGAACGAAACTTGGGCATCCAAGTGGGATTGGTGTACTGATCATTACTTGAAAGTATCATGAAGATTGGATGAAAAAAATGTATGTTGAGATTTCAGGAGACTCTAGTTTTTGGAAGTTTGGCAACCCCTTTCAATATAAGTGTTATTCGCGAGTCCCTGTATTAGGCTACATCAAGAGGAAACAAACCTTAGAGATAGAACGTAGAACTACTGTATTGTGTCACGTTTCAAGAAGCTAGTACAAACCGTGTTTGATTTAGAGTTCTAACTGCATCTGTCAATATAGAAGAAAACAGAGTGAAACCTAAAAATTCAAACTGTTACTGCAAACGGATGCTTCAACGTAGGAGAACGAAACTTGGACATCCAAGTTTGATTGGAGTACTGCTCATTATTTGAAAGTATCAGGAAGGTCGGAAAAAAAATATATGTTGTGATTTCAGGAGACTGTAGTTTTTTGGCAGCCTAACAACGCCTTTCATTGAATGAGTTATTCGCCAGCCTGTGCTTAAGGCTACATCAAGAGGAAACAAACCTTAGAGATAGAACGTAGAACTACTGTATTGTGTCAAGTTTCAAGAAGCTAGCACAAACCGTGTTTGATTTAGAGTTCGAACTGCATCTGTCAATATAGGAGAAAACAGAGTGAAACCTAAAAATTCAAACTGTTACTGCAAACGGATGCTTCAACGTAGGAGAACGAAACTTGGGCATCCAAGTGGGATTGGTGTACTGATCATTACTTGAAAGTATCATGAAGATGGGATGAAAAAATGTATGTTGTGATTTCAGGAGACTGTAGTTTTTTGGCAGCCTAACAACGCCTTTCATTGAATGAGTTATTCGCCAGCCTGTGCTTAAGGCTACATCAAGAGGAAACAAACCTTAGAGATAGAACGTAGAACTACTGTATTGTGTCACGTTTCAAGAAGCTAGCACAAACCGTGTTTGATTTATAGTTCTAACTGCATCTGTCAATATAGAAGAAAACGCAGCGAAACCTAAAAATTCAAACTGTTACTGCAAACGGATGCTTCAACGTAGGAGAACGAAACTTGGACATCCAAGTTTGATTGGAGTACTGCTCATTATTTGAAAGTATCAGGAAGGTCGGAAAAAAAATATAGGTTGTGATTTCAGGAGACTGTAGTTTTTTGGCAGCCTAACAACGCCTTTCATTGAATGAGTTATTCGTCAGCCTGTGCTTAAGGCTACATCAAGAGGAAACAAACCTTAGAGATAGAACGTAGAACTACTGTATTGTGTCAAGTTTCAAGAAGCTAGCACAAACCGTGTTTGATTTAGAGTTCGAACTGCATCTGTCAATATAGGAGAAAACAGAGTGAAACCTAAAAATTCAAACTGTTACTGCAAACGGATGCTTCAACGTAGGAGAACGATACTTGGGCATCCAAGTGGGATTGGTGTACTGATCATTACTTGAAAGTATCATGAAGATTGGATGAAAAAATGTATGTTGAGATTTCAGGAGACTCTAGTTTTTGGAAGTTTGGCAACCCCTTTCAATATAAGTGCTATTCGCGAGTCCCTGTATTAGGCTACATCAAGAGGAAACAAACCTTAGAGATAGAACGTAGAACTACTGTATTGTGTCACGTTTCAAGAAGCTAGCACAAACCGTGTTTGATTTAGAGTTCTAACTGCATCTGTCAATATAGAAGAAAACGCAGTGAAACCTAAAAATTCAAACTGTTACTGCAAACGGATGCTTCAACGTAGGAGAACGAAACTTGGACATCCAAGTTTGATTGGAGTACTGCTCATTATTTGAAAGTATCAGGAAGGTCGGAAAAAAAAATATATGTTGTGATTTCAGGAGACTGTAGTTTTTTGGCAGCCTAACAACGCCTTTCATTGAATGAGTTATTCGCCAGCCTGTGCTTAAGGCTACATCAAGACTAAACAAACCTTAGAGATAGAACGTAGAACTACTGTATTGTGTCAAGTTTCAAGAAGCTAGCACAAACCGTGTTTGATTTAGAGTTCGAACTGCATCTGTCAATATAGGAGAAAACAGAGTGAAACCTAAAAATTCAAACTGTTACTGCAAACGGATGCTTCAACGTAGGAGAACGAAACTTGGGCATCCAAGTGGGATTGATGTACTGATCATTACTTGAAAGTATCATGAAGATTGGATGAAAAAAATGTATGTTGAGATTTCAGGAGACTCTAGTTTTTGGAAGTTTGGCAATCCCTTTCAATATAAGTGTTATTCGCGAGTCCCTGTATTAGGCTACATCAAGAGGAAACAAACCTTAGGGATACAACGTAGAACTACTGTATTGTGTCACGTTTCAAGAAGCTAGCACAAACCGTGTTTGATTTAGAGTTCTAACTGCATCTGTAAATATAGAAGAAAACGCAGTGAAACCTAAAAATTCAAACTGTTACTGCAAACGGATGCTTCAACGTAGGAGAACGAAACTTGGGCATCCAAGTGGGATTGGTGTACTGATCATTACTTGAAAGTATCATGAAGATTGGATGAAAAAAATGTATGTTGAGATTTCAGGAGACTCTAGTTTTTGGAAGTTTGGCAACCCCTTTCAATATAAGTGTTATTCGCGAGTCCCTGTATTAGGCTACATCAAGAGGAAACAAACCTTAGAGATAGAACGTAGAACTACTGTATTGTGTCACGTTTCAAGAAGCTAGTACAAACCGTGTTTGATTTAGAGTTCTAACTGCATCTGTCAATATAGAAGAAAACAGAGTGAAACCTAAAAATTCAAACTGTTACTGCAAACGGATGCTTCAACGTAGGAGAACGAAACTTGGACATCCAAGTTTGATTGGAGTACTGCTCATTATTTGAAAGTATCAGGAAGGTCGGAAAAAAAATATATGTTGTGATTTCAGGAGACTGTAGTTTTTTGGCAGCCTAACAACGCCTTTCATTGAATGAGTTATTCGCCAGCCTGTGCTTAAGGCTACATCAAGAGGAAACAAACCTTAGAGATAGAACGTAGAACTACTGTATTGTGTCAAGTTTCAAGAAGCTAGCACAAACCGTGTTTGATTTAGAGTTCGAACTGCATCTGTCAATATAGGAGAAAACAGAGTGAAACCTAAAAATTCAAACTGTTACTGCAAACGGATGCTTCAACGTAGGAGAACGAAACTTGGGCATCCAAGTGGGATTGGTGTACTGATCATTACTTGAAAGTATCATGAAGATGGGATGAAAAAATGTATGTTGTGATTTCAGGAGACTGTAGTTTTTTGGCAGCCTAACAACGCCTTTCATTGAATGAGTTATTCGCCAGCCTGTGCTTAAGGCTACATCAAGAGGAAACAAACCTTAGAGATAGAACGTAGAACTACTGTATTGTGTCACGTTTCAAGAAGCTAGCACAAACCGTGTTTGATTTATAGTTCTAACTGCATCTGTCAATATAGAAGAAAACGCAGCGAAACCTAAAAATTCAAACTGTTACTGCAAACGGATGCTTCAACGTAGGAGAACGAAACTTGGACATCCAAGTTTGATTGGAGTACTGCTCATTATTTGAAAGTATCAGGAAGGTCGGAAAAAAAATATAGGTTGTGATTTCAGGAGACTGTAGTTTTTTGGCAGCCTAACAACGCCTTTCATTGAATGAGTTATTCGTCAGCCTGTGCTTAAGGCTACATCAAGAGGAAACAAACCTTAGAGATAGAACGTAGAACTACTGTATTGTGTCAAGTTTCAAGAAGCTAGCACAAACCGTGTTTGATTTAGAGTTCGAACTGCATCTGTCAATATAGGAGAAAAGAGAGTGAAACCTAAAAATTCAAACTGTTACTGCAAACGGATGCTTCAACGTAGGAGAACGAAACTTGGGCATCCAAGTGGGATTGGTGTACTGATCATTACTTGAAAGTATCATGAAGATTGGATGAAAAAATGTATGTTGTGATTTCAGGAGACTGTAGTTTTTTGGCAGCCTAACAACGCCTTTCATTGAATGAGTTATTCGCCAGCCTGTGCTTAAGGCTACATCAAGAGGAAACAAACCTTAGAGATAGAACGTAGAACTACTGTATTGTGTCAAGTTTCAAGAAGCTAGCACAAACCGTGTTTGATTTAGAGTTCGAACTGCATCTGTCAATATAGGAGAAAACAGAGTGAAACCTAAAAATTCAAACTGTTACTGCAAACGGATGCTTCAACGTAGGAGAACGATACTTGGGCATCCAAGTGGGATTGGTGTACTGATCATTACTTGAAAGTATCATGAAGATTGGATGAAAAAATGTATGTTGAGATTTCAGGAGACTCTAGTTTTTGGAAGTTTGGCAACCCCTTTCAATATAAGTGTTATTCGCGAGTCCCTGTATTAGGCTACATCAAGAGGAAACAAACCTTAGAGATAGAACGTAGAACTACTGTATTGTGTCACGTTTCAAGAAGCTAGCACAAACCGTGTTTGATTTAGAGTTCTAACTGCATCTGTCAATATAGAAGAAAACGCAGTGAAACCTAAAAATTCAAACTGTTACTGCAAACGGATGCTTCAACGTAGGAGAACGAAACTTGGACATCCAAGTTTGATTGGAGTACTGCTCATTATTTGAAAGTATCAGGAATGTCAGAAAAAAAATATATGTTGTGATTTCAGGAGACTGTAGTTTTTTAGCAGCCTAACAACGCCTTTCATTGAATGAGTTATTCGCCAGCCTGTGCTTAAGGCTACATCAAGAGGAAACAAACCTTAGAGATAGAATGTAGAACTACTGTATTGTGTCACGTTTCAAGAAGCTAGCACAAACCGTGTTTGATTTAGAGTTCTAACTGCATCTGTCAATATAGAAGAAAACAGAGTGAAACCTAAAAATTCAAACTGTTACTGCAAACGGATGCTTCAACGTAGGAGAACGAAACTTGGACATCCAAGTTTGATGGGAGTACTGCTCATTATTTGAAAGTATCAGGAAGGTCGGAAAAAAAATATATGTTGTGATTTCAGGAGACTGTAGTTTTTTGGCAGCCTAACAACGCCTTTCATTGAATGAGTTATTCGCCAGCCTGTGCTTAAGGCTACATCAAGAGGAAACAAACCTTAGAGATAGAACGTAGAACTACTGTATTGTGTCAAGTTTCAAGAAGCTAGCACAAACCGTGTTTGATTTAGAGTTCGAACTGCATCTGTCAATATAGGAGAAAACAGAGTGAAACCTAAAAATTCAAACTGTTACTGCAAACGGATGCTTCAACGTAGGAGAACGAAACTTGGGCATCCAAGTGGGATTGGTGTACTGATCATTACTTGAAAGTATCATGAAGATTGGATGAAAAAATGTATGTTGTGATTTCAGGAGACTGTAGTTTTTTGGCAGCCTAACAACGCCTTTCATTGAATGAGTTATTCGCCAGCCTGTGCTTAAGGCTACATCAAGAGGAAACAAACCTTAGATATAGAACGTAGAACTACTGTATTGTGTCAAGTTTCAAGAAGCTAGCACAAACCGTGTTTGATTTAGAGTTCGAACTGCATCTGTCAATATAGGAGAAAACAGAGTGAAACCTAAAAATTCAAACTGTTACTGCAAACGGATGCTTCAACGTAGGAGAACGATACTTGGGCATCCAAGTGGGATTGGTGTACTGATCATTACTTGAAAGTATCATGAAGATTGGATGAAAATATGTATGTTGAGATTTCAGGAGACTCTAGTTTTTGGAAGGTTGGCAACCCCTTTCAATATAAGTGTTATTCGCGAGTCCCTGTATTAGGCTACATCAAGAGGAAACAAACCTTAGAGATAGAACGTAGAACTACTGTATTGTGTCACGTTTCAAGAAGCTAGCACAAACCGTGTTTGATTTAGAGTTCTAACTGCATCTGTCAATATAGAAGAAAACGCAGTGAAACCTAAAAATTCAAACTGTTACTGCAAACGGATGCTTCAACGTAGGAGAACGAAACTTGGACATCCAAGTTTGATTGGAGTACTGCTCATTATTTGAAAGTATCAGGAAGGTCGGAAAAAAAAATATATGTTGTGATTTCAGGAGACTGTAGTTTTTTGGCAGCCTAACAACGCCTTTCATTGAATGAGTTATTCGCCAGCCTGTGCTTAAGGCTACATCAAGACTAAACAAACCTTAGAGATAGAACGTAGAACTACTGTATTGTGTCAAGTTTCAAGAAGCTAGCACAAACCGTGTTTGATTTAGAGTTCGAACTGCATCTGTCAATATAGGAGAAAACAGAGTGAAACCTAAAAATTCAAACTGTTACTGCAAACGGATGCTTCAACGTAGGAGAACGAAACTTGGGCATCCAAGTGGGATTGATGTACTGATCATTACTTGAAAGTATCATGAAGATTGGATGAAAAAAATGTATGTTGAGATTTCAGGAGACTCTAGTTTTTGGAAGTTTGGCAATCCCTTTCAATATAAGTGTTATTCGCGAGTCCCTGTATTAGGCTACATCAAGAGGAAACAAACCTTAGGGATACAACGTAGAACTACTGTATTGTGTCACGTTTCAAGAAGCTAGCACAAACCGTGTTTGATTTAGAGTTCTAACTGCATCTGTAAATATAGAAGAAAACGCAGTGAAACCTAAAAATTCAAACTGTTACTGCAAACGGATGCTTCAACGTAGGAGAACGAAACTTGGGCATCCAAGTGGGATTGGTGTACTGATCATTACTTGAAAGTATCATGAAGATTGGATGAAAAAAATGTATGTTGAGATTTCAGGAGACTCTAGTTTTTGGAAGTTTGGCAACCCCTTTCAATATAAGTGTTATTCGCGAGTCCCTGTATTAGGCTACATCAAGAGGAAACAAACCTTAGAGATAGAACGTAGAACTACTGTATTGTGTCACGTTTCAAGAAGCTAGTACAAACCGTGTTTGATTTAGAGTTCTAACTGCATCTGTCAATATAGAAGAAAACAGAGTGAAACCTAAAAATTCAAACTGTTACTGCAAACGGATGCTTCAACGTAGGAGAACGAAACTTGGACATCCAAGTTTGATTGGAGTACTGCTCATTATTTGAAAGTATCAGGAAGGTCGGAAAAAAAATATATGTTGTGATTTCAGGAGACTGTAGTTTTTTGGCAGCCTAACAACGCCTTTCATTGAATGAGTTATTCGCCAGCCTGTGCTTAAGGCTACATCAAGAGGAAACAAACCTTAGAGATAGAACGTAGAACTACTGTATTGTGTCAAGTTTCAAGAAGCTAGCACAAACCGTGTTTGATTTAGAGTTCGAACTGCATCTGTCAATATAGGAGAAAACAGAGTGAAACCTAAAAATTCAAACTGTTACTGCAAACGGATGCTTCAACGTAGGAGAACGAAACTTGGGCATCCAAGTGGGATTGGTGTACTGATCATTACTTGAAAGTATCATGAAGATGGGATGAAAAAATGTATGTTGTGATTTCAGGAGACTGTAGTTTTTTGGCAGCCTAACAACGCCTTTCATTGAATGAGTTATTCGCCAGCCTGTGCTTAAGGCTACATCAAGAGGAAACAAACCTTAGAGATAGAACGTAGAACTACTGTATTGTGTCACGTTTCAAGAAGCTAGCACAAACCGTGTTTGATTTATAGTTCTAACTGCATCTGTCAATATAGAAGAAAACGCAGCGAAACCTAAAAATTCAAACTGTTACTGCAAACGGATGCTTCAACGTAGGAGAACGAAACTTGGACATCCAAGTTTGATTGGAGTACTGCTCATTATTTGAAAGTATCAGGAAGGTCGGAAAAAAAATATAGGTTGTGATTTCAGGAGACTGTAGTTTTTTGGCAGCCTAACAACGCCTTTCATTGAATGAGTTATTCGTCAGCCTGTGCTTAAGGCTACATCAAGAGGAAACAAACCTTAGAGATAGAACGTAGAACTACTGTATTGTGTCAAGTTTCAAGAAGCTAGCACAAACCGTGTTTGATTTAGAGTTCGAACTGCATCTGTCAATATAGGAGAAAAGAGAGTGAAACCTAAAAATTCAAACTGTTACTGCAAACGGATGCTTCAACGTAGGAGAACGAAACTTGGGCATCCAAGTGGGATTGGTGTACTGATCATTACTTGAAAGTATCATGAAGATTGGATGAAAAAATGTATGTTGTGATTTCAGGAGACTGTAGTTTTTTGGCAGCCTAACAACGCCTTTCATTGAATGAGTTATTCGCCAGCCTGTGCTTAAGGCTACATCAAGAGGAAACAAACCTTAGAGATAGAACGTAGAACTACTGTATTGTGTCAAGTTTCAAGAAGCTAGCACAAACCGTGTTTGATTTAGAGTTCGAACTGCATCTGTCAATATAGGAGAAAACAGAGTGAAACCTAAAAATTCAAACTGTTACTGCAAACGGATGCTTCAACGTAGGAGAACGATACTTGGGCATCCAAGTGGGATTGGTGTACTGATCATTACTTGAAAGTATCATGAAGATTGGATGAAAAAATGTATGTTGAGATTTCAGGAGACTCTAGTTTTTGGAAGTTTGGCAACCCCTTTCAATATAAGTGTTATTCGCGAGTCCCTGTATTAGGCTACATCAAGAGGAAACAAACCTTAGAGATAGAACGTAGAACTACTGTATTGTGTCACGTTTCAAGAAGCTAGCACAAACCGTGTTTGATTTAGAGTTCTAACTGCATCTGTCCATATAGAAGAAAACGCAGTGAAACCTAAAAATTCAAACTGTTACTGCAAACGGATGCTTCAACGTAGGAGAACGAAACTTGGACATCCAAGTTTGATTGGAGTACTGCTCATTATTTGAAAGTATCAGGAATGTCAGAAAAAAAATATATGTTGTGATTTCAGGAGACTGTAGTTTTTTAGCAGCCTAACAACGCCTTTCATTGAATGAGTTATTCGCCAGCCTGTGCTTAAGGCTACATCAAGAGGAAACAAACCTTAGAGATAGAATGTAGAACTACTGTATTGTGTCACGTTTCAAGAAGCTAGCACAAACCGTGTTTGATTTAGAGTTCTAACTGCATCTGTCAATATAGAAGAAAACAGAGTGAAACCTAAAAATTCAAACTGTTACTGCAAACGGATGCTTCAACGTAGGAGAACGAAACTTGGACATCCAAGTTTGATGGGAGTACTGCTCATTATTTGAAAGTATCAGGAAGGTCGGAAAAAAAATATATGTTGTGATTTCAGGAGACTGTAGTTTTTTGGCAGCCTAACAACGCCTTTCATTGAATGAGTTATTCGCCAGCCTGTGCTTAAGGCTACATCAAGAGGAAACAAACCTTAGAGATAGAACGTAGAACTACTGTATTGTGTCAAGTTTCAAGAAGCTAGCACAAACCGTGTTTGATTTAGAGTTCGAACTGCATCTGTCAATATAGGAGAAAACAGAGTGAAACCTAAAAATTCAAACTGTTACTGCAAACGGATGCTTCAACGTAGGAGAACGAAACTTGGGCATCCAAGTGGGATTGGTGTACTGATCATTACTTGAAAGTATCATGAAGATTGGATGAAAAAATGTATGTTGTGATTTCAGGAGACTGTAGTTTTTTGGCAGCCTAACAACGCCTTTCATTGAATGAGTTATTCGCAAGCCTGTGCTTAAGGCTACATCAAGAGGAAACAAACCTTAGAGATAGAATGTAGAACTACTGTATTGTGTCACGTTTCAAGAAGCTAGCACAAACCGTGTTTGATTTAGAGTTCTAACTGCATCTGTCAATATAGAAGAAAACGCAGTGAAACCTAAAAATTCAAACTGTTACTGCAAACGGATGCTTCAATGTAGGAGAACGAAACTTGGACATCCAAGTTTGATTGGAGTACTGTTCGTTATTTGAAAGTATCAGGAAGGTCAGAAAAAAAATATATGTTGTGATTTCAGGAGACTGTAGTTTTTTGGCAGCCTAACAACGCCTTTCATTGAATGAGTTATTCGCCAGCCTGTGCTTAAGGCTACATCAAGAGGAAACAAACCTTAGAGATAGAACATAGAACTACTGTATTGTGTCAAGTTTCAAGAAGCTAGCACAAACCGTGTTTGATTTAGAGTTCGAACTGCATCTGTCAATATAGGAGAAAACAGAGTGAAACCTAAAAATTCAAACTGTTACTGCAAACGGATGCTTCAACGTAGGAGAACGATACTTGGGCATCCAAGTGGGATTGGTGTACTGATCATTACTTGAAAGTATCATGAAGATTGGATGAAAAAAATGTATGTTGAGATTTCAGGAGACTCTAGTTTTTGAAAGTTTGGCAATCCCTTTCAATATAAGTGTTATTCGCGAGTCCCTGTATTAGGCTACATCAAGAGGAAACAAACTTTAGAGATAGAACGTAGAACTACTGTATTGTGTCACGTTTCAAGAAGCTAGCACAAACAGTGTTTGATTTAGAGTTCTAACTGCATCTGTCAATATAGAAAAAAACGCAGTGAAACCTAAAAATTCAAACTGTTACTGCAAACGGATGCGTCAACGTAGGAGAACGAAACTTGGACATCCAAGTTTGATTGGAGTACTGCTCATTATTTGAAAGTATCAGGAAGGTCGGAAAAAAAAATATATGTTGTGATTTCAGGAGACTGTAGTTTTTTGGCAGCCTAACAACGCCTTTCATTGAATGAGTTATTCGCCAGCCTGTGCTTAAGGCTACATCAAGACTAAACAAACCTTAGAGATAGAACGTAGAACTACTGTATTGTGTCAAGTTTCAAGAAGCTAGCACAAACCGTGTTTGATTTAGAGTTCCGAACTGCATCTGTCAATATAGGAGAAAACAGAGTGAAACCTAAAAATTCAAACTGTTACTGCAAACGGATGCTTCAAGGTAGGAGAACGAAACTTGGGCATCCAAGTGGGATTGGTGTACTGATCATTACTTGAAAGTATCATGAAGATTGGATGAAAAAAATGTATGTTGAGATTTCAGGAGACTCTAGTTTTTGGAAGTTTGGCAATCCCTTTCAATATAAGTGTTATTCGCGAGTCCCTGTATTAGGCTACATCAAGACGAAACAAACCTTAGGGATACAACGTAGAACTACTGTATTGTGTCACGTTTCAAGAAGCTAGCACAAACCGTGTTTGATTTAGAGTTCTAACTGCATCTGTCAATATAGAAGAAAACGCAGTGAAACCTAAAAATTCAAACTGTTACTGCAAACGGATGCTTCAACGTAGGAGAACGAAACTTGGGCATCAAGTGGGATTGGTGTACTGATCATTACTTGAAAGTATCATGAAGATTGGATTGAAAAAAATGTATGTTGAGATTTCAGGAGACTCTAGTTTTTGGAAGTTTGGCAACCCCTTTCAATATAAGTGTTATTCGCGAGTCCCTGTATTAGGCTACATCAAGAGGAAACAAACCTTAGAGATAGAACGTAGAACTACTGTATTGTGTCACGTTTCAAGAAGCTAGCACAAACCGTGTTTGATTTAGAGTTCTAACTGCATCTGTCAATATAGAAGAAAACAGAGTGAATCCTAAAAATTTCAAACTGTTACTGCAAACGGATGCTTCAACGTAGGAGAACGAAACTTGGACATCCAAGTTTGATTGGAGTACTGCTCATTATTTGAAAGTATCAGGAAGGTCGGAAAAAAATATATGTTGTGATTTCAGGAGACTGTAGTTTTTTGGCAGCCTAACAACGCCTTTCATTGAATGAGTTATTCGCCAGCCTGTGCTTAAGGCTACATCAAGAGGAAACAAACCTTAGAGATAGAACGTAGAACTACTGTATTGTGTCAAGTTCAAGAAGCTAGCACAAACCGTGTTTGATTTAGAGTTCGAACTGCATCTGTCAATATAGGAGAAAACAGAGTGAAACCTAAAAATTCAAACTGTTACTGCAAACGGATGCTTCAACGTAGGAGAACGAAACTTGGGCATCCAAGTGGGATTGGTGTACTGATCATTACTTGAAAGTATCATGAAGATTGGATGAAAAAATGTATGTTGTGATTTCAGGAGACTGTAGTTTTTTGGCAGCCTAACAACGCCTTTCATTGAATGAGTTATTCGCCAGCCTGTGCTTAAGGCTACATCAAGAGGAAGCAAACCTTAGAGATAGAACGTAGAACTACTGTATTGTGTCACGTTTCAAGAAGCTAGCACAAACCGTGTTTGATTTATAGTTCTAACTGCATCTGTCAATATAGAAGAAAACGCAGCGAAACCTAAAAATTCAAACTGTTACTGCAAACGGATGCTTCAACGTAGGAGAACGAAACTTGGACATCCAAGTTTGATTGGAGTACTGCTCATTATTTTGAAAGTATCAGGAAGGTCGGACAAAAAATATAGGTTGTGATTTCAGGAGACTGTAGTTTTTGGCAGCCTAACAACGCCTTTCATTGAATGAGTTATTCGCCAGCCTGTGCTTAAGGCTACATCAAGAGGAAACAAACCTTAGAGATAGAACGTAGAACTACTGTATTGTGTCAAGTTTCAAGAAGCTAGCACAAACCATGTTTGATTTAGAGTTCGAACTGCATCTGTCAATATAGGAGAAAACAGAGTGAAACCTAAAAATTCAAACTGTTACTGCAAACGGATGCTTCAACGTAGGAGAACGAAACTTGGGCATCCAAGTGGATTGGTGTACTGATCATTACTTGAAAGTATCATGAAGATTGGATGAAAAAATGTATGTTGTGATTTCAGGAGACTGTAGTTTTTTGGCAGCCTAACAACGCCTTTCAATGAATGAGTTATTCGCCAGCCTGTGCTTAAGGCTACATCAAGAGGAAACAAACCTTAGAGATAGAACGTAGAACTACTGTATTGTGTCAAGTTTCAAGAAGCTAGCACAAACCGTGTTTGATTTAGAGTTCGAACTGCATCTGTCAATATAGGAGAAAACAGAGTGAAACCTAAAAATTCAAACTGTTACTGCAAACGGATGCTTCAACGTAGGAGAACGATACTTGGGCATCCAAGTGGGATTGGTGTACTGATCATTACTTGAAAGTATCATGAAGATTGGATGAAAATATGTATGTTGAGATTTCAGGAGACTCTAGTTTTTGGAAGTTTGGCAACCCCTTTCAATATAAGTGTTATTCGCGAGTCCCTGTATTAGGCTACATCAAGAGGAAACAAACCTTAGAGATAGAACGTAGAACTACTGTATTGTGTCACGTTTCAAGAAGCTAGCACAAACCGTGTTTGATTTAGAGTTCTAACTGCATCTGTCAATATAGAAGAAAACGCAGTGAAACCTAAAAATTCAAACTGTTACTGCAAACGGATGCTTCAATGTAGGAGAACGAAACTTGGACATCCAAGTTTGATTGGAGTACTGTTCGTTATTTGAAAGTATCAGGAAGGTCGGAAAAAAAATATATGTTGTGATTTCAGGAGACTGTAGTTTTTTGGCAGCCTAACAACGCCTTTCATTGAATGAGTTATTCGCCAGCCTGTGCTTAAGGCTACATCAAGAGGAAACAAACCTTAGAGATAGAACGTAGAACTACTGTATTGTGTCAAGTTTCAAGAAGCTAGCACAAACCGTGTTTGATTTAGAGTTCGAACTGCATCTGTCAATATAGGAGAAAACAGAGTGAAACCTAAAAATTCAAACTGTTACTGCAAACGGATGCTTCAACGTAGGAGAACGATACTTGGTCATCCAAGTGGGATTGGTGTACTGATCATTACTTGAAAGTATCATGAAGATTGGATGAAAAAAATGTATGTTGAGATTTCAGGAGACTCTAGTTTTTGAAAGTTTGGCAATCCCTTTCAATATAAGTGTTATTTCGAGTCCCTGTATTAGGCTACATCAAGAGGAAACAAACTTTAGAGATAGAACGTAGAACTACTGTATTGTGTCACGTTTCAAGAAGCTAGCACAAACAGTGTTTGATTTAGAGTTCTAACTGCATCTGTCAATATAGAAAAAAACGCAGTGAAACCTAAAAATTCAAACTGTTACTGCAAACGGATGCTTCAACGTAGGAGAACGAAACTTGGGCATCCAAGTGGGATTGGTGTACTGATCATTACTTGAAAGTATCATGAAGATTGGATGAAAAAAATGTATGTTGAGATTTCAGGAGACTCTAGTTTTTGGAAGTTTGGCAACCCCTTTCAATATAAGTGTTATTCGCGAGTCCCTGTATTAGGCTACATCAAGAGGAAACAAACCTTAGAGATAGAACGTAGAACTACTGTATTGTGTCACGTTTCAAGAAGCTAGCACAAACCGTGTTTGATTTAGAGTTCTAACTGCATCTGTCAATATAGAAGAAAACAGAGTGAATCCTAAAAATTCAAACTGTTACTGCAAACGGATGCTTCAACGTAGGAGAACGAAACTTGGACATCCAAGTTTGATTGGAGTACTGCTCATTATTTGAAAGTATCAGGAAGGTCGGAAAAAAAATATATGTTGTGATTTCAGGAGACTGTAGTTTTTTGGCAGCCTAACAACGCCTTTCATTGAATGAGTTATTCGCCAGCCTGTGCTTAAGGCTACATCAAGAGGAAACAAACCTTAGAGATAGAACGTAGAACTACTGTATTGTGTCAAGTTTCAAGAAGCTAGCACAAACCGTGTTTGATTTAGAGTTCGAACTGCATCTGTCAATATAGGAGAAAACAGAGTGAAACCTAAAAATTCAAACTGTTACTGCAAACGGATGCTTCAACGTAGGAGAACGAAACTTGGGCATCCAAGTGGGATTGGTGTACTGATCATTACTTGAAAGTATCATGAAGATTGGATGAAAAAATGTATGTTGTGATTTCAGGAGACTGTAGTTTTTTGGCAGCCTAACAACGCCTTTCATTGAATGAGTTATTCGCCAGCCTGTGCTTAAGGCTACATCAAGAGGAAACAAACCTTAGAGATAGAACGTAGAACTACTGTATTGTGTCACGTTTCAAGAAGCTAGCACAAACCGTGTTTGATTTATAGTTCTAACTGCATCTGTCAATATAGAAGAAAACGCAGCGAAACCTAAAAATTCAAACTGTTACTGCAAACGGATGCTTCAACGTAGGAGAACGAAACTTGGACATCCAAGTTTGATTGGAGTACTGCTCATTATTTGAAAGTATCAGGAAGGTCGGAAAAAAAATATAGGTATTGATTTCAGGAGACTGTAGTTTTTTGGCAGCCTAACAACGCCTTTCATTGAATGAGTTATTCGCCAGCCTGTGCTTAAGGCTACATCAAGAGGAAAGAAACCTTAGAGATAGAACGTAGAACTACTGTATTGTGTCAAGTTTCAAGAAGCTAGCACAAACCATGTTTGATTTAGAGTTCGAACTGCATCTGTCAATATAGGAGAAAACAGAGTGAAACCTAAAAATTCAAACTGTTACTGCAAACGGATGCTTCAACGTAGGAGAACGAAACTTGGGCATCCAAGTGGGATTGGTGTACTGATCATTACTTGAAAGTATCATGAAGATTGGATGAAAAAATGTATGTTGTGATTTCAGGAGACTGTAGTTTTTTGGCAGCCTAACAACGCCTTTCAATGAATGAGTTATTCGCCAGCCTGTGCTTAAGGCTACATCAAGAGGAAACAAACCTTAGAGATAGAACGTAGAACTACTGTATTGTGTCAAGTTTCAAGAAGCTAGCACAAACCGTGTTTGATTTAGAGTTCGAACTGCATCTGTCAATATAGGAGAAAACAGAGTGAAACCTAAAAATTCAAACTGTTACTGCAAACGGATGCTTCAACGTAGGAGAACGATACTTGGGCATCCAAGTGGGATTGGTGTACTGATCATTACTTGAAAGTATCATGAAGATTGGATGAAAATATGTATGTTGAGATTTCAGGAGACTCTAGTTTTTGGAAGTTTGGCAACCCCTTTCAATATAAGTGTTATTCGCGAGTCCCTGTATTAGGCTACATCAAGAGGAAACAAACCTTAGAGATAGAACGTAGAACTACTGTATTGTGTCACGTTTCAAGAAGCTAGCACAAACCGTGTTTGATTTAGAGTTCGAACTGCATCTGTCAATATAGAAGAAAACGCAGTGAAACCTAAAAATTCAAACTGTTACTGCAAACGGATGCTTCAACGTAGGAGAACGAAACTTGGACATCCAAGTTTGATTGGAGTACTGCTCATTATTTGAAAGTATCAGGAAGGTCGGAAAAAAAATATATGTTGTGATTTCAGGAGACTGTAGTTTTTTGGCAGCCTAACAACGCCTTTCATTGAATGAGTTATTCGCCAGCCTGTGCTTAAGGCTACATCAAGAGGAAACAAACCTTAGAGATAGAACGTAGAACTACTGTATTGTGTCAAGTTTCAAGAAGCTAGCACAAACCGTGTTTGATTTAGAGTTCGAACTTCATCTGTCAATATAGGAGAAAACAGAGTGAAACCTAAAAATTCAAACTGTTACTGCAAACGGATGCTTCAACGTAGGAGAACGAAATTTGGGCATCCAAGTGGGATTGGTGTACTGATCATTACTTGAAAGTATCATGAAGATTGGATGAAAAAATGTATGTTGTGATTTCAGGAGATTGTAGTTTTTTGGCAGCCTAACAACGCCTTTCATTGAATGAGTTATTCGCCAGCTTGTGCTTAAGGCTACATCAAGAGGAAACAAACCTTAGAGATAGAACGTAGAACTACTGTATTGTGTCAAGTTTCAAGAAGCTAGCACAAACCGTGTTTGATTTAGAGTTCGAACTGCATCTGTCAATATAGGAGAAAACAGAGTGAAACCTAAAAATTCAAACTGTTACTGCAAACGGATGCTTCAACGTAGGAGAACGATACTTGGGCATCCAAGTGGGATTGGTGTACTGATCATTACTTGAAAGTATCATGAAGATTGGATGAAAAAAATGTATGTTGAGATTTCAGGAGACTCTAGTTTTTGGAAGTTTGGCAACCCCTTTCAATATAAGTGTTATACGCGAGTCCCTGTATTAGGCTACATCAAGAGGAAACAAACCTTAGAGATAGAACGTAGAACTACTGTATTGTGTCACGTTTCAAGAAGCTAGCACAAACCGTGTTTGATTTAGAGTTCTAACTGCATCTGTCAATATAGAAGAAAACGCAGTGAAACCTAAAAATTCAAACTGTTACTGCAAACGGATGCTTCAACGTAGGAGAACGAAACTTGGACATCCAAGTTTGATTGGAGTACTGCTCATTATTTGAAAGTATCAGGAAGGTCGGAAAAAAAATATATGTTGTGATTTCAGGAGACTGTAGTTTTTTAGCAGCCTAACAACGCCTTTCATTGAATGAGTTATTCGCCAGCCTGTGCTTAAGGCTACATCAAGAGGAAACAAACCTTAGAGATAGAACGTAGAACTACTGTATTGTGTCACGTTTCAAGAAGCTAGCACAAACCGTGTTTGAATTAGAGTTCGAACTGCATCTGTCAATATAGGAGAAAACAGAGTGAAACCTAAAAATTCAAACTGTTACTGCAAACGGATGCTTCAACGTAGGGGAACGAAACTTGGGCATCCAAGTGGGATTGGTGTACTGATCATTACTTGAAAGTATCATGAAGATTGGATGAAAAAATGTATGTTGAGATTTCAGGAGACTCTAGTTTTTGGAAGTTTGGCAACCCCTTTCAATATAAGTGTTATTCGCGAGTCCCTGTATTAGGCAACATCAAGAGGAAACAAACCTTAGAGATAGAACGTAGAACTACTGTATTGTGTCACGTTTCAAGAAGCTAGCACAAACCGTGTTTGATTTAGAGTTCTAACTGCATCTGTCAATATAGAAGAAAACAGAGTGAAACCTAAAAATTCAAACTGTTACTGCAAACGGATGCTTCAACGTAGGAGAACGAAACTTGGACATCCAAGTTTGATTGGAGTACTGCTCATTATTTGAAAGTATCAGGAAGGTCGGAAAAAAAATATATGTTGTGATTTCAGGAGACTGTAGTTTTTTGGCAGCCTAACAACGCCTTTCATTGAATGAGTTATTCGCCAGCCTGTGCTTAAGGCTACATCAAGAGGAAACAAACCTTAGAGATAGAACGTAGAACTACTGTATTGTGTCATGTTTCAAGAAGCTAGCACAAACCGTGTTTGATTTAGAGTTCGAACTGCATCTGTCAATATAGGAGAGAACAGAGTGAAACCTAAAAATTCAAACTGTTACTGCAAACGGATGCTTCAACGTAGGAGAACGAAACTTGGGCATCCAAGTGGGATTGGTGTACTGATCATTACTTGAAAGTATCATGAAGATTGGATGAAAAAATGTATGTTGTGATTTCAGGAGACTGTAGTTTTTTGGCAGCCTAACAACGCCTTTCATTGAATGAGTTATTCGCCAGCCTGTGCTTAAGGCTACATCAAGAGGAAACAAACCTTAGAGATAGAACGTAGAACTACTGTACTGTGTCACGTTTCAAGAAGCTAGCACAAACCGTGTTTGATTTAGAGTTCTAACTGCATCTGTCAATATAGAAGAAAACGCAGTGAAACCTAAAAATTCAAACTGTTACTGCAAACGGATGCTTCAACGTAGGAGAACTAAACTTGGACATCCAAGTTTGATTGGAGTACTGTTCGTTATTTGAAAGTATCAGGAAGGTCGGAAAAAAATTATATGTTGTGATTTCAGGAGACTGTAGTTTTTTGGCAGCCTAACAACGCCTTTCATTGAATGAGTTATTCGCCAGCCTGTGCTTAAGGCTACATCAAGAGGAAACAAACCTTAGAGATAGAACATAGAACTACTGTATTGTGTCAAGTTTCAAGAAGCTAGCACAAACCGTGTTTGATTTAGAGTTCGAACTGCATCTGTCAATATAGGAGAAAACAGAGTGAAACCTAAAAATTCAAACTGTTACTGCAAACGGATGCTTCAACGTAGGAGAACGAAACTTGGGCATCCAAGTGGGATTGGTGTACTGATCTTTACTTGAAAGTATCATGAAGATTGGATGAAAAAATGTATGTTGAGATTTCAGGAGACTCTAGTTTTTGGAAGTTTGGCAACCCCTTTCAATATAAGTGTTATTCACGAGTCCCTGTATTAGGCTACATCAAGAGGAAACAAGCCTTAGAGATAGAACGTAGAACTACTGTATTGTGTCACGTTTCAAGAAGCTAGCACAAACCGTGTTTGATTTAGAGTTCTAACTGCATCTGTCAATATAGAAGAAAACAGAGTGAAACCTAAAAATTCAAACTGTTACTGCAAACGGATGCTTCAACGTAGGAGAACGAAACTTGGACATCCAAGTTTGATTGGAGTACTGCTCATTATTTGAAAGTATCAGGAAGGTCGGAAAAAAAATATATGTTGTGATTTCAGGAGACTGTAGTTTTTTGGCAGCGTAACAACGCCTTTCATTGAATGAGTTATTCGCCAGCCTGTGCTTATTCTACATCAAGAGGAAACACCTTAGAGATAGAACGTAGAACTACTGTATTGTGTCAAGTTTCAAGAAGCTTGCACAAACCGTGTTTGATTTAGAGTTCGAACTGCATCTGTCAATATAGGAGAAAACAGAGTGAAACCTAAAAATTCAAACTGTTACTGCAAACGGATGCTTCAACGTAGGAGAACGAAACTTGGGCATCCAAGTGGGATTGGTGTACTGATCATTACTTGAAAGTATCATGAAGATTGGATGAAAAAATGTATGTTGAGATTTCAGGAGACTCTAGTTTTTGGAAGTTTGGCAACCCCTTTCAATATAAGTGTTATTCGCGAGTCCCTGTATTAGGCTACATCAAGAGGAAACAAACCTTAGAGATAGAACGTAGAACTACTGTATTGTGTCACGTTTCAAGAAGCTAGCACAAACCGTGTTTGATTTAGAGTTCTAACTGCATCTGTCAATATAGAAGAAAACAGAGTGAAACCTAAAAATTCAAACTGTTACTGCAAACGGATGCTTCAACGTAGGAGAACGAAACTTGGATATCCAAGTTTGATTGGAGAACTGCTCATTATTTGAAAGTATCAGGAAGGTCGGAAAAAAAATATATGTTGTGATTTCAGGAGACTGTAGTTTTTTGGCAGCCTAACAACGCCTTTCATTGAATGAGTTATTCGCCAGCCTGTGCTTAAGGCTACATCAAGAGGAAACAAACCTTAGAGATAGAACGTAGAACTACTGTATTGTGTCAAGTTTCAAGAAGCTAGCACAAACCGTGTTTGATTTAGAGTTCGAACTGCAGCTGTCAATATAGGAGAAAACAGAGTGAAACCTAAAAATTCAAACTGTTACTGCAAACGGATGCTTCAACGTAGGAGAACGAAACTTGGGCATCCAAGTGGGATTGGTGTACTGATCATTACTTGAAAGTATCATGAAGATTGGATGAAAAAATATATGTTGAGATTTCAGGTGACTCTAGTTTTTGGAAGTTTGGCAACCCCTTTCAATATAAGTGTTATTCGCCAGTCCCTGCATTAGGCTACATCAAGAGGAAACAAACCTTAGAGATAGAACGTAGAACTACTGTATTGTGTCAAGTTTCAGGAAGCTAGCACAAACCGTGTTTGATTTAGAGTTCGAACTGCATCTGTCAATATAGAAGAAAACGCAGTGAAACCTAAAAATTCAAACTGTTACTGCAAACGGATGCTTCATCGTAGGAGAACGAAACTTGGGCATCCAGTTTGATGGGTGTACTGCTCATTATTTGAACATATCAGGAAGGTCGGAAAAACAATATATGTTGTGATTTCAGGAGACTGTAGTTTTTTGGCAGCCTAACAACGCCTTTCATTGAATGAGTTATTCGCCAGCCTGTGCTTAAGGCTACATCAAGAGGAAACAAACCTTAGAGATAGAACGTAGAACTACTGTATTGTGTCAAGTTTCAAGTAGCTAGCACAAACCGTGTTTGATTTAGAGTTCAAACTGCATCTGTCAATATAGGAGAAAACAGAGTGAAACCTAAAAATTCAAACTGTTACTGCAAACGGATGCTTCAACGTAGGAGAACGAAACTTGGGCATCCAAGTGGGATTGGTGTACTGATCATTACTTGAAAGTATCATGAAGATTGGATGAAAATATGTATGTTGAGATTTCAGGAGACTCTAATTTTTGGAAGTTTGGCAACCAGTTTCAATATAAGTGTTATTCGCGAGTCCCTGTATTAGGCTACATCAAGAGGAAACAAACCTTAGAGATAGAACGTAGAACTACTGTATTGTGTCACGTTTCAAGAAGCTAGCACAAACCGTGTTTGATTTAGAGTTCTAACTGCATCTGTCAATATAGAAGAAAACGCAGTGAAACCTAAAAATTCAAACTGTTACTGCAAACGGATGCTTCAACGTAGGAGAACGAAACTTGGACATCCAAGTTTGATTGGAGTACTGCTCATTTTTTGAAAGTATCAGGAAGGTCGGAAAAAAAATATATGTTGTGATTTCAGGAGACTGTAGTTTTTTGGCAGCCTAACAACGCCTTTCATTGAATGAGTTATTCGCCAGCCTGTGCTTAAGGCTACATCAAGAGGAAACAAACCTTAGAGATAGAACGTAGAACTACTGTATTGTGTCATGTTTCAAGAAGCTAGCACAAACCGTGTTTGATTTAGAGTTCGAACTGCATCTGTCAATATAGGAGAGAACAGAGTGAAACCTAAAAATTCAAACTGTTACTGCAAACGGATGCTTCAACGTAGGAGAACGAAACTTGGGCATCCAAGTGGGATTGGTGTACTGATCATTACTTGAAAGTATCATGAAGATTGGATGAAAAAATGTATGTTGTGATTTCAGGAGACTGTAGTTTTTTGGCAGCCTAACAACGCCTTTCATTGAATGAGTTATTCGCCAGCCTGTGCTTAAGGCTACATCAAGAGGAAACAAACCTTAAAGATAGAACGTAGAACTACTGTACTGTGTCACGTTTCAAGAAGCTAGCACAAACCGTGTTTGATTTAGAGTTCTAACTGCATCTGTCAATATAGAAGAAAACGCAGTGAAACCTAAAAATTCAAACTGTTACTGCAAACGGATGCTTCAACGTAGGAGAACTAAACTTGGACATCCAAGTTTGATTGGAGTACTGTTCGTTATTTGAAAGTATCAGGAAGGTCGGAAAAAAATTATATGTTGTGATTTCAGGAGACTGTAGTTTTTTGGCAGCCTAACAACGCCTTTCATTGAATGAGTTATTCGCCAGCCTGTGCTTATTCTACATCAAGAGGAAACACCTTAGAGATAGAACGTAGAACTACTGTATTGTGTCAAGTTTCAAGAAGCTTGCACAAACCGTGTTTGATTTAGAGTTCGAACTGCATCTGTCAATATAGGAGAAAACAGAGTGAAACCTAAAAATTCAAACTGTTACTGCAAACGGATGCTTCAACGTAGGAGAACGAAACTTGGGCATCCAAGTGGGATTGGTGTACTGATCATTACTTGAAAGTATCATGAAGATTGGATGAAAAAATGTATGTTGAGATTTCAGGAGACTCTAGTTTTTGGAAGTTTGGCAACCCCTTTCAATATAAGTGTTATTCGCGAGTCCCTGTATTAGGCTACATCAAGAGGAAACAAACCTTAGAGATAGAACGTAGAACTACTGTATTGTGTCACGTTTCAAGAAGCTAGCACAAACAGTGTTTGATTTAGAGTTCTAACTGCATCTGTCAATATAGAAGAAAACAGAGTGAAACCTAAAAATTCAAACTGTTACTGCAAACGGATGCTTCAACGTAGGAGAACGAAACTTGGACATCCAAGTTTGATTGGAGAACTGCTCATTATTTGAAAGTATCAGGAAGGTCGGAAAAAAATATATGTTGTGATTTCAGGAGACTGTAGTTTTTTGGCAGCCTAACAACGCCTTTCATTGAATGAGTTATTCGCCAGCCTGTGCTTAAGGCTACATCAAGAGGAAACAAACCTTAGAGATAGAACGTAGAACTACTGTATTGTGTCAAGTTTCAAGAAGCTAGCACAAACCGTGTTTGATTTAGAGTTCGAACTGCATCTGTCAATATAGGAGAAAACAGAGTGAAACCTAAAAATTCAAACTGTTACTGCAAACGGATGCTTCAACGTAGGAGAACGAAACTTGGGCATCCAAGTGGGATTGGTGTACTGATCATTACTTGAAAGTATCATGAAGATTGGATGAAAAAATGTATGTTGTGATTTCAGGAGACTGTAGTTTTTTGGCAGCCTAACAACGCCTTTCATTGAATGAGTTATTCGCCAGCCTGTGCTTAAGGCTATATCAAGAGGAAACAAACCTTAGAGATAGAACGTAGAACTACTGTATTGTGTCACGTTTCAAGAAGCTAGCACAAACCGTGTTTGATTTAGAGTTCGAACTGCATCTGTCAATATAGGAGAAAACAGAGTGAAACCTAAAAATTCAAACTGTTACTGCAAACGGATGCTTCAACGTAGGAGAACGATACTTGGGCATCCAAGTGGGATTGGTGTACTGATCATTACTTGAAAGTATCATGAAGATTGGATGAAAAAATGTATGTTGAGATTTCAGGAGACTCTAGTTTTTGGAAGTTTGGCAACCCCTTTCAATATAAGTGTTATTCGCGAGTCCCTGTATTAGGCTACATCAAGAGGAAACAAACCTTAGAGATAGAACGTAGAACTACTGTATTGTGTCACGTTTCAAGAAGCTAGCACAAACCGTGTTTGATTTAGAGTTCTAACTGCATCTGACAATATAGAAGAAAACGCAGTGAAACCTAAAAATTCAAACTGTTACTGCAAACGGATGCTTCAACGTAGGAGAACGAAACTTGGACATCCAAGTTTGATTGGAGTACTGCTCATTATTTGAAAGTATCAGGAATGTCAGAAAAAAAATATATGTTGTGATTTCGGGAGACTGTAGTTTTTTAGCAGCCTAACAACGCCTTTCATTGAATGAGTTATTCGCCAGCCTGTGCTTAAGGCTACATCAAGAGGAAACAAACCTTAGAGATAGAACGTAGAACTACTGTATTGTGACACGTTTCAAGAAGCTAGCACAAACCGTGTTTGAATTAGAGTTCGAACTGCATCTGTCAATATAGGAGAAAACAGAGTGAAACCTAAAAATTCAAACTGTTACTGCAAACGGATGCTTCAACGTAGGGGAACGAAACTTGGGCATCCAAGTGGGATTGGTGTACTGATCATTACTTGAAAGTATCATGAAGATTGGATGAAAAAATGTATGTTGAGATTTCAGGAGACTCTAGTTTTTGGAAGTTTGGCAACCCCTTTCAATATAAGTGTTATTCGCGAGTCCCTGTATTAGGCTACATCAAGAGGAAACAAACCTTAGAGATAGAACGTAGAACTACTGTATTGTGTCACGTTTCAAGAAGCTAGCACAAACCGTGTTTGATTTAGAGTTGTAACTGCATCTGTCAATATAGAAGAAAACGCAGTGAAACCTAAAAATTCAAACTGTTACTGCAAACGGATGCTTCAACGTAGGAGAACGAAACTTGGGCATCCAAGTGGGATTGGTGTACTGATCATTACTTGAAAGTATCATGAAGATTGGATGAAAAAAATGTATGTTGAGATTTCAGGAGACTCTAGTTTTTGGAAGTTTGGCAACCCCTTTCAATATAAGTGTTATTCGCGAGTCCCTGTATTAGGCTACATCAAGAGGAAACAAACCTTAGAGATAGAACGTAGAACTACTGTATTGTGTCACGTTTCAAGAAGCTAGCACAAACCGTGTTTGATTTAGAGTTCTAACTGCATCTGTCAATATAGAAGAAAACAGAGTGAAACCTAAAAATTCAAACTGTTACTGCAAACGGATGCTTCAACGTAGGAGAACGAAACTTGGACATCCAAGTTTGATTGGAGTACACTCATTATTTGAAAGTATCAGGAAGGTCGGAAAAAAAATATATGTTGTGATTTCAGGAGACTGTAGTTTTTTGGCAGCCTAACAACGCCTTTCATTGAATGAGTTATTCGCCAGCCTGTGCTTAAGGCTACATCAAGAGGAAACAAACCTTAGAGATAGAACGTAGAACTACTGTATTGTGTCAAGTTTCAAGAAGCTAGCACAAACCGTGTTTGATTTAGAGTTCGAACTGCATCTGTCAATATAGGAGAAAACAGAGTGAAACCTAAAAATTCAAACTGTTACTGCAAACGGATGCTTCAACGTAGGAGAACGAAACTTGGGCATCCAAGTGGGATTGGTGTACTGATCATTACTTGAAAGTATCATGAAGATTGAATGAAAAATTGTATGTTGTGATTTCAGGAGACTGTAGTTTTTTGGCAGCCTAACAACGCCTTTCATTGAATGAGTTATTCGCCAGCCTGTGCTTAAGGCTACATCAAGAGGAAACAAACCTTAGAGATAGAACGTAGAACTACTGTATTGTGTCACGTTTCAAGAAGCTAGCACAAACCGTGTTTGATTTAGAGTTCTAACTGCATCTGTCAATATAGAAGAAAACGCAGTGAAACCTAAAAATTCAAACTGTTACTGCAAACGGATGCTTCAACGTAGGAGAACTAAACTTGGTCATCCAAGTTTGATTGGAGTACTGTTCGTTATTTGAAAGTATCAGGAAGGTCGGAAAAAAATTATATGTTGTGATTTCAGGAGACTGTAGTTTTTTGGCAGCCTAACAACGCCTTTCATTGAATGAGTTATTCGCCAGCCTGTGCTTAAGGCTACATCAAGAGGAAACAAACCTTAGAGATAGAACATAGAACTACTGTATTGTGTCAAGTTTCAAGAAGCTAGCACAAACCGTGTTTGATTTAGAGTTCGAACTGCATCTGTCAATATAGGAGAAAACAGAGTGAAACCTAAAAATTCAAACTGTTACTGCAAACGGATGCTTCAACGTAGGAGAACGAAACTTGGGCATCCAAGTGGGATTGGTGTACTGATCTTTACTTGAAAGTATCATGAAGATTGGATGAAAAAATGTATGTTGAGATTTCAGGAGACTCTAGTTTTTGGAAGTTTGGCAACCCCTTTCAATATAAGTGTTATTCACGAGTCCCTGTATTAGGCTACATCAAGAGGAAACAAACCTTAGAGATAGAACGTAGAACTACTGTATTGTGTCACGTTTCAAGAAGCTAGCACAAACCGTGTTTGATTTAGAGTTCTAACTGCATCTGTCAATATAGAAGAAAACGCAGTGAAACCTAAAAATTCAAACTGTTACTGCAAACGGATGCTTCAACGTAGGAGAACGAAACTTGGACATCCAAGTTTGATTGGAGTACTGCTCATTATTTGAAAGTATCAGGAAGGTCGGAAAAAAAATATATGTTGTGATTTCAGGAGACTGTAGTTTTTTGGCAGCCTAACAACGCCTTTCATTGAATGAGTTATTCGCCAGCCTGTGCTTAAGGCTACATCAAGAGGAAACAAACCTTAGAGATAGAACGTAGAACTACTGTATTGTGTCAAGTTTCAAGAAGCTAGCACAAACCGTGTTTGATTTAGAGTTCGAACTGCAGCTGTCAATATAGGAGAAAACAGAGTGAAACCTAAAAATTCAAACTGTTACTGCAAACGGATGCTTCAACGTAGGAGAACGAAACTTGGGCATCCAAGTGGGATTGGTGTACTGATCATTACTTGAAAGTATCATGAAGATTGGATGAAAAAATATATGTTGAGATTTCAGGTGACTCTAGTTTTTGGAAGTTTGGCAACCCCTTTCAATATAAGTGTTATTCGCCAGTCCCTGCATTAGGCTACATCAAGAGGAAACAAACCTTAGAGATAGAACGTAGAAATACTGTATTGTGTCAAGTTTCAGGAAGCTAGCACAAACCGTGTTTGATTTAGAGTTCGAACTGCATCTGTCAATATAGAAGAAAACGCAGTGAAACCTAAAAATTCAAACTGTTACTGCAAACGGATGCTTCATCGTAGGAGAACGAAACTTGGGCATCCAGTTTGATGGGTGTACTGCTCATTATTTGAACATATCAGGAAGGTCGGAAAAACAATATATGTTGTGATTTCAGGAGACTGTAGTTTTTTGGCAGCCTAACAACGCCTTTCATTGAATGAGTTATTCGCCAGCCTGTGCTTAAGGCTACATCAAGAGGAAACAAACCTTAGAGATAGAACGTAGAACTACTGTATTGTGTCAAGTTTCAAGTAGCTAGCACAAACCGTGTTTGATTTAGAGTTCAAACTGCATCTGTCAATATAGGAGAAAACAGAGTGAAACCTAAAAATTCAAACTGTTACTGCAAACGGATGCTTCAACGTAGGAGAACGAAACTTGGGCATCCAAGTGGGATTGGTGTACTGATCATTACTTGAAAGTATCATGAAGATTGGATGAAAATATGTATGTTGAGATTTCAGGAGACTCTAATTTTTGGAAGTTTGGCAACCCCTTTCAATATAAGTGTTATTCGCGAGTCCCTGTATTAGGCTACATCAAGAGGAAACAAACCTTAGAGATAGAACGTAGAACTACTGTATTGTGTCACGTTTCAAGAAGCTAGCACAAACCGTGTTTGATTTAGAGTTCTAACTGCATCTGTCAATATAGAAGAAAACGCAGTGAAACCTAAAAATTCAAACTGTTACTGCAAACGGATGCTTCAACGTAGGAGAACGAAACTTGGACATCCAAGTTTGATTGGAGTACTGCTCATTTTTTGAAAGTATCAGGAAGGTCAGAAAAAAAATATATGTTGTGATTTCAGGAGACTGTAGTTTTTTAGCAGCCTAACAACGCCTTTCATTGAATGAGTTATTCGCCAGCCTGTGCTTAAGGCTACATCAAGAGGAAACAAACCTTAGAGATAGAACGTAGAACTACTGTATTGTGTCATGTTTCAAGAAGCTAGCACAAACCGTGTTTGATTTAGAGTTCGAACTGCATCTGTCAATATAGGAGAGAACAGAGTGAAACCTAAAAATTCAAACTGTTACTGCAAACGGATGCTTCAACGTAGGAGAACGAAACTTGGGCATCCAAGTGGGATTGGTGTACTGATCATTACTTGAAAGTATCATGAAGATTGGATGAAAAAATGTATGTTGTGATTTCAGGAGACTGTAGTTTTTTGGCAGCCTAACAACGCCTTTCATTGAATGAGTTATTCGCCAGCCTGTGCTTAAGGCTACATCAAGAGGAAACAAACCTTAGAGATAGAACGTAGAACTACTGTACTGTGTCACGTTTCAAGAAGCTAGCACAAACCGTGTTTGATTTAGAGTTCTAACTGCATCTGTCAATATAGAAGAAAACGCAGTGAAACCTAAAAATTCAAACTGTTACTGCAAACGGATGCTTCAACGTAGGAGAACTAAACTTGGACATCCAAGTTTGATTGGAGTACTGTTCGTTATTTGAAAGTATCAGGAAGGTCGGAAAAAAATTATATGTTGTGATTTCAGGAGACTGTAGTTTTTTGGCAGCCTAACAACGCCTTTCATTGAATGAGTTATTCGCCAGCCTGTGCTTAAGGCTACATCAAGAGGAAACAAACCTTAGAGATAGAACATAGAACTACTGTATTGTGTCAAGTTTCAAGAAGCTAGCACAAACCGTGTTTGATTTAGAGTTCGAACTGCATCTGTCAATATAGGAGAAAACAGAGTGAAACCTAAAAATTCAAACTGTTACTGCAAACGGATGCTTCAACGTAGGAGAACGAAACTTGGGCATCCAAGTGGGATTGGTGTACTGATCATTACTTGAAAGTATCATGAAGATTGGATGAAAAAATGTATGTTGAGATTTCAGGAGACTCTAGTTTTTGGAAGTTTGGCAACCCCTTTCAATATAAGTGTTATTCACGAGTCCCTGTATTAGGCTACATCAAGAGGAAACAAACCTTAGAGATAGAACGTAGAACTACTGTATTGTGTCACGTTTCAAGAAGCTAGCACAAACCGTGTTTGATTTAGAGTTCTAACTGCATCTGTCAATATAGAAGAAAACAGAGTGAAACCTAAAATTTCAAACTGTTACTGCAAACGGATGCTTCAACGTAGGAGAACGAAACTTGGACATCCAAGTTCGATTGGAGTACTGCTCATTATTTGAAAGTATCAGGAAGGTCGGAAAAAAAATATATGTTGTGATTTCAGGAGACTGTAGTTTTTTGGCAGCCTAACAACGCCTTTCATTGAATGAGTTATTCGCCAGCCTGTGCTTATTCTACATCAAGAGGAAACACCTTAGAGATAGAACGTAGAACTACTGTATTGTGTCAAGTTTCAAGAAGCTTGCACAAACCGTGTTTGATTTAGAGTTCGAACTGCATCTGTCAATATAGGAGAAAACAGAGTGAAACCTAAAAATTCAAACTGTTACTGCAAACGGATGCTTCAACGTAGGAGAACGAAACTTGGGCATCCAAGTGGGATTGGTGTACTGATCATTACTTGAAAGTATCATGAAGATTGGATGAAAAAATGTATGTTGAGATTTCAGGAGACTCTAGTTTTTGGAAGTTTGGCAACCCCTTTCAATATAAGTGTTATTCGCGAGTCCCTGTATTAGGCTACATCAAGAGGAAACAAACCTTAGAGATAGAACGTAGAACTACTGTATTGTGTCACGTTTCAAGAAGCTAGCACAAACCGTGTTTGATTTAGAGTTCTAACTGCATCTGTCAATATAGAAGAAAACAGAGTGAAACCTAAAAATTCAAACTGTTACTGCAAACGGATGCTTCAACGTAGGAGAACGAAACTTGGACATCCAAGTTTGATTGGAGAACTGCTCATTATTTGAAAGTATCAGGAAGGTCGGAAAAAAATATATGTTGTGATTTCAGGAGACTGTAGTTTTTTGGCAGCCTAACAACGCCTTTCATTGAATGAGTTATTCGCCAGCCTGTGCTTAAGGCTACATCAAGAGGAAACAAACCTTAGAGATAGAACGTAGAACTACTGTATTGTGTCAAGTTTCAAGAAGCTAGCACAAACCGTGTTTGATTTAGAGTTCGAACTGCATCTGTCAATATAGGAGAAAACAGAGTGAAACCTAAAAATTCAAACTGTTACTGCAAACGGATGCTTCAACGTAGGAGAACGAAACTTGGGCATCCAAGTGGGATTGGTGTACTGATCATTACTTGAAAGTATCATGAAGATTGGATGAAAAAATGTATGTTGTGATTTCAGGAGACTGTAGTTTTTTGGCAGCCTAACAACACCTTTCATTGAATGAGTTATTCGCCAGCCTGTGCTTAAGGCTATATCAAGAGGAAACAAACCTTAGAGATAGAACGTAGAACTACTGTATTGTGTCACGTTTCAAGAAGCTAGCACAAACCGTGTTTGATTTAGAGTTCTAACTGCATCTGTCAATATAGAAGAAAACGCAGTGAAACCTAAAAATTCAAACTGTTACTGCAAACGGATGCTTCAACGTAGGAGAACGAAACTTGGACATCCAAGTTTGATTGGAGTACTGCTCATTATTTGAAAGTATCAGGAAGGTCGGAAAAAAAATATATGTTGTGATTTCAGGAGACTGTAGTTTTTTGGCAGCCTTACAACGCCTTTCATTGAATGAGTTATTCGCCAGCCTGTGCTTAAGGCTACATCAAGAGGAAACAAACCTTAGAGATGGAACGTAGAACTACTGTATTGTGTCACGTTTCAAGAAGCTAGCACAAACCGTGTTTGATTTAGAGTTCGAACTGCATCTGTCAATATAGGAGAAAACAGAGTGAAACCTAAAAATTCAAACTGTTACTGCAAATGGATGCTTCAACGTAGGAGAACTATACTTGGGCATCCAAGTGGGATTGGTGTACTGATCATTACTTGAAAGTATCATGAAGATTGGATGAAAAAAATGTATGTTGAGATTTCAGGAGACTCTAGTTTTTGGAAGTTTGGCAATCCCTTTCAATATAAGTGTTATTCACGAGTCCCTGTATTAGGCTACATCAAGAGGAAACAAACCTTAGAGATAGAACGTAGAACTACTGTATTGTGTCACGTTTCAAGAAGCTAGCACAAACCGTGTTTGATTTAGAGTTCTAACTGCATCTGTCAATATAGAAGAAAACGCAGTGAAACCTAAAAATTCAAACTGTTACTGCAAACGGATGCTTCAACGTAGGAGAACGAAACTTGGACATCCAAGTTTGATTGGAGTACTGCTCATTATTTGAAAGTATCAGGAAGGTCGGAAAAAAAATATATGTTGTGATTTCAGGAGACTGTAGTTTTTTGGCAGCCTAACAACGCCTTTCAATGAATGAGTTATTCGCCAGCCTGTGCTTAAGGCTACATCAAGAGGAAACAAACCTTAGAGATAGAACGTAGAACTACTCTACTGTGTCAAGTTTCAAGAAGCTAGCACAAACCGTGTTTGATTTAGAGTTCGAACTGCATCTGTCAATATAGGAGAAAACAGAGTGAAACCTAAAAATTCAAACTGTTACTGCAAACGGATGCTTCAACGTAGGAGAACGAAACTTGGGCATCCAAGTGGGATTGGTGTACTGATCATTACTTGAAAGTATCATGAAGATTGGATGAAAAAATGTATGTTGTGATTTCAGGAGACTGTAGTTTTTTGGCAGCCTAACAACGCCTTTCATTGAATGAGTTATTCGCCAGCCTGTGCTTAAGGCTACATCAAGAGGAAACAAACCTTAGAGATAGAACGTAGAACTACTCTACTGTGTCAAGTTTCAAGAAGCTAGCACAAACCGTGTTTGATTTAGAGTTCGAACTGCATCTGTCAATATAGGAGAAAACAGAGTGAAACCTAAAAATTCAAACTGTTACTGCAAAAGGATGCTTCAACGTAGGAGAACGAAACTTGGGCATCCAAGTGGGATTGGTGTACTGATCATTACTTGAAAGTATCATGAAGATTGGATGAAAAAATGTATGTTGTGATTTCAGGAGACTGTAGTTTTTTGGCAGCCTAACAACGCCTTTCATTGAATGAGTTATTCGCCAGCCTGTGCTTAAGGCTACATCAAGAGGAAACAAACCTTAGAGATAGAACGTAGAACTACTGTATTGTGTCAAGTTTCAAAAAGCTAGCACAAACCGTGTTTGATTTAGAGTTCGAACTGCATCTGTCAATATAGGAGAAAACAGAGTGAAACCTAAAAATTCAAACTGTTACTGCAAACGGATGCTTCAACTTAGGAGAACGAAACTTGGCATCCAAGTGGGATTGGTGTACTGATCATTACTTGAAAGTATCATGAAGATTGGATGAAAAAATGTATGTTGTGATTTCAGGAGACTGTAGTTTTTTGGCAGCCTAACAACGCCTTTCATTGAATGAGTTATTCGCCAGCCAGTGCTTAAGGCTACATCAAGAGGAAACAAACCTTAGAGATAGAACATAGAACTACTGTATTGTGTCACGTTTCAAGAAGCTAGCACAAACCGTGTTTGATTTAGAGTTCTAACTGCATCTGTCAATATAGAAGAAAACGCAGTGAAACCTAAAAATTCAAACTGATACTGCAAATGGATGCTTCAACGAAGGAGAACGAAACTTGGACATCCAAGTTTGATTGGAGTACTGCTCATTATTTGAAAGTATCAGGAAGGTCGGAAAAAAAATATATGTTGTGATTTCAGGAGACTGTAGTTTTTTGGAAGCCTAACAACGCCTTTCATTGAATGAGTTATTCGCCAGCCTGTGCTTAAGGCTACATCAAGAGGAAACAAACCTTAGAGATAGAACGTAGAACTACTGTATTGTGTCAAGTTTCAAGAAGCTAGCACAAACCGTGTTTGATTTAGAGTTCTAACTGCATCTGTCAATATAGGAGAAAACAGAGTGAAACCTAAAAGTTCAAACTGTTACTGCAAACGGATGCTTCAACGTAGGAGAACGAAACTTGGGCATCCAAGTGGGATTGGTGTACTGATCATTACTTGAAAGTATCATGAAGATTGGATGAAAAAAATGTATGTTGAGATTTCAGGAGACTCTAGTTTTTGGAAGTTTGGCAATCCCTTTCAATATAAGTGTTATTCGCGAGTCCCTGTATTAGGCTACATCAAGAGGAAACAAACCTTAGAGATAGAACGTAGAACTACTGTATTGTGTCACGTTTCAATGAAGCTAGCACAAACCGTGTTTGATTTAGAGTTCTAACTGCATCTGTCAATATAGAAGAAAACGCAGTGAAACCTAAAAATTCAAACTGTTACTGCAAACGGATGCTTCAACGTAGGAGAACGAAACTTGGACATCCAAGTTTGATTGGAGTACTGCTCATTATTTGAAAGTATCAGGAGGGTCGGAAAAAAAATATATGTTGTGATTTCAGGAGACTGTAGTTTTTTGGCAGCCTAACAACGCCTTTCATTGAATGAGTTATTCGCCAGCCTGTGCTTAAGGCTACATCAAGAGGAAACAAACCTTAGAGATAGAACGTAGAACTACTGTATTGTGTCAAGTTTCAAGAAGCTAGCACAAACCGTGTTTGATTTAGAGTTCGAACTGCATCTGTCAATATAGGAGAAAACAGAGTGATACCTAAAAATTCAAACTGTTACTGCAAACGGATGCTTCAACGTAGGAGAATGAAACTTGGGCATCCAAGTGGGATTGGTGTACTGATCATTACTTGAAAGTATCATGAAGATTGGATGAAAAAATGTATGTTGTGATTTCAGGAGACTGTAGTTTTTTGGCAGCCTAACAACGCCTTTCATTGAATGAGTTATTCGCCAGCCTGTGCTTAAGGCTACATCAAGAGGAAACAAACCTTAGAGATAGAACGTAGAACTACTGTATTGTGTCAAGTTTCAAGAAGCTAGCACAAACCGTGTTTGATTTAGAGTTCGAACTGCAGCTGTCAATATAGGAGAAAACAGAGTGAAACCTAAAAATTCAAACTGTTCTTGCAAACGGATGCTTCAACGTAGGAGAACGAAACTTGGGCATCCAAGTGGGATTGGTGTACTGATCATTACTTGAAAGTATCATGAAGATTGGATGAAAAAAATGTATGTTGAGATTTCAGGAGACTCTAGTTTTTGGAAGTTTGGCAACCCCTTTCAATATAAGTGTTATTCGCGAGTCCCTGTATTAGGCTACATCAAGAGGAAACAAACCTTAGAGATAGAACGTAGAACTACTGTATTGTGTCACGTTTCAAGAAGCTAGCACAAACCGTGTTTGATTTAGAGTTCTAACTGCATCTGTCAATATAGAAGAAAACAGAGTGAAACCTAAAAATTCAAACTGTTACTGCAAACGGATGCTTCAACGTAGGTGAATGAAACTTGGACATCCAAGTTTGATTGGAGTACTGCTCATTATTTGAAAGTATCAGGAAGGTCGGAAAAAAAATATATGTTGTGATTTCAGGAGACTGTAGTTTTTTGGCAGCCTAACAACGCCTTTCATTGAATGAGTTATTCGCCAGCCTGTGCTTAAGGCTACATCAAGAGGAAACAAACCTTAGAGATAGAACGTAGAACTACTGTATTGTGTCACGTTTCAAGAAGCTAGCACAAACCGTGTTTGATTTAGAGTTCTAACTGCATCTGTCAATATAGAAGAAAACGCAGTGAAACCTAAAAATTCAAACTGTTACTGCAAACGGATGCTTCAACGTAGGAGAACGAAACTTGGACATCCAAGTTTGATTGGAGTACTGCTCATTATTTGAAAGTATCAGGAAGGTCGGAAAAAAAATATATGTTGTGATTTCAGGAGACTGTAGTTTTTTGGCAGCCTAACAACGCCTTTCATTGAATGAGTTATTCGCCAGCCTGTGCTTAAGGCTACATCAAGAGGAAACAAACCTTAGAGATAGAACGTAGAACTACTGTATTGTGTCACGTTTCAAGAAGCTAGCACAAACCGTGTTTGATTTAGAGTTCGAACTGCATCTGTCAATATAGGAGAAAACAGAGTGAAACCTAAAAATTCAAACTGTTACTGCAAACGGATGCTTCAACGTAGGAGAACTATACTTGGGCATCCAAGTGGGATTGGTGTACTGATCATTACTTGAAAGTATCATGAAGATTGGATGAAAATAATGTATGTTGAGATTTCAGGAGACTCTAGTTTTTGGAAGTTTGGCAATCCCTTTCAATATAAGTGTTATTCACGAGTCCCTGTATTAGTCTACATCAAGAGGAAACAAACCTTAGAGATAGAACGTAGAACTACTGTATTGTGTCACGTTTCAAGAAGCTAGCACAAACCGTGTTTGATTTAGAGTTCTAACTGCATCTGTCAATATAGAAGAAAACGCAGTGAAACCTAAAAATTCAAACTGTTACTGCAAACGGATGCTTCAACGTAGGAGAACGAAACTTGGACATCCAAGTTTGATTGGAGTACTGCTCATTATTTGAAAGTATCAGGAAGGTCGGAAAAAAAATATATGTTGTGATTTCAGGAGACTGTAGTTTTTTGGCAGCCTAACAACGCCTTTCATTGAATGAGTTATTCGCCAGCCTGTGCTTAGGGCTACATCAAGAGGAAACAAACCTTAGAGATAGAACGTAGAACTACTCTACTGTGTCAAGTTTCAAGAAGCTAGCACAAACCGTGTTTGATTTAGAGTTCGAACTGCATCTGTCAATATAGGAGAAAACAGAGTGAAACCTAAAAATTCAAACTGTTACTGCAAACGGATGCTTCAACGTAGGAGAACGAAACTTGGGCATCCAAGTGGGATTGGTGTACTGATCATTACTTGAAAGTATCATGAAGATTGGATGAAAAAATGTATGTTGTGATTTCAGGAGACTGTAGTTTTTTGGCAGCCTAACAACGCCTTTCATTGAATGAGTTATTCGCCAGCCTGTGCTTAAGGCTACATCAAGAGGAAACAAACCTTAGAGATAGAACGTAGAACTACTGTATTGTGTCAAGTTTCAAGAAGCTAGCACAAACCGTGTTTGATTTAGAGTTCGAACTGCATCTGTCAATATAGGAGAAAACAGAGTGAAACCTAAAAATTCAAACTGTTACTGCAAACGGATGCTTCAACGTAGGAGAACGAAACTTGGGCATCCAAGTGGGATTGGTGTACTGATCATTACTTGAAAGTATCATGAAGATTGGATGAAAAAATGTATGTTGTGATTTCAGGAGACTGTAGTTTTTTGGCAGCCTAACAACGCCTTTCATTGAATGAGTTATTCGCCAGCCTGTGCTTAAGGCTACATCAAGAGGAAACAAACCTTAGAGATAGAACATAGAACTACTGTATTGTGTCACGTTTCAAGAAGCTATCACAAACCGTGTTTGATTTAGAGTTCTAACTGCATCTGTCAATATAGAAGAAAACGCAGTGAAACCTAAAAATTCAAACTGATACTGCAAACGGATGCTTCAACGTAGGAGAACGAAACTTGGACATCCAAGTTTGATTGGAGTACTGCTCATTATTTGAAAGTATCAGGAAGGTCGGAAAAAAAATATATGTTGTGATTTCAGGAGACTGTAGTTTTTTGGCAGCCTAACAACGCCTTTCATTGAATGAGTTATTCGCCAGACTGTGCTTAAGGCTACATCAAGAGGAAACAAACCTTAGAGATAGAACGTAGAACTACTGTATTGTGTCAAGTTTCAAGAAGCTAGCACAAACCGTGTTTGATTTAGAGTTCGAACTGCATCTGTCAATATAGGAGAAAACAGAGTGAAACCTAAAAATTCAAACTGTTACTGCAAACGGATGCTTCAACGTAGGAGAACGATACTTGGGCATCCAAGTGGGATTGGTGTACTGATCATTACTTGAAAGTATCATGAAGATTGGATGAAAAAAATGTATGTTGAGATTTCAGGAGACTCTAGTTTTTGGAAGTTTGGCAATCCCTTTCAATATAAGTGTTATTCGCGAGTCCCTGTATTAGGCTACATCAAGAGGAAACAAACCTTAGAGATAGAACGTAGAACTACTGTATTGTGTCACGTTTCAAGAAGCTAGCACAAACCGTGTTTGATTTAGAGTTCTAACTGCATCTGTCAATATAGAAGAAAACGCAGTGAAACCTAAAAATTCAAACTGTTACTGCAAACGGATGCTTCAACGTAGGAGAATGAAACTTGGACATCCAAATTTGATTGGAGTACTGCTCATTATTTGAAAGTATCAGGAAGGTCGGAAAAAAAATATATGTTGTGATTTCAGGAGACTGTAGTTTTTTGGCAGCCTAACAACGCCTTTCATTGAATGAGTTATTCGCCAGCCTGTGCTTAAGGCTACATCAAGAGGAAACAAACCTTAGAGATAGAACGTAGAACTACTGTACTGTGTCAAGTTTCAAGAACCTAGCACAAACCGTGTTTGATTTAGAGTTCGAACTGCATCTGTCAATATAGGAGAAAACAGAGTGAAACCTAAAAATTCAAACTGTTACTGCAAACGGATGCTTCAACGTAGGAGAACGAAACTTGGGCATCCAAGTGGGATTGGTGTACTGATCATTACTTGAAAGTATCATGAAGATTGCATGAAAAAATGTATGTTGTGATTTCAGGAGACTGTAGTTTTTTGGCAGCCTAACAACGCCTTTCATTGAATGAGTTATTCGCCAGCCTGTGCTTAAGGCTACATCAAGAGGAAACAAACCTTAGAGATAGAACGTAGAACTACTGTATTGTGTCACGTTTCAAGAAGCTAGCACAAACCGTGTTTGATTTAGAGTTCTAACTGCATCTGTCAATATAGAAGAAAACGCAGTGAAACCTAAAAATTCAAACTGATACTGCAAACGGATGCTTCAACGTAGGAGAACGAAACTTGGACATCCAAGTTTGATTGGAGTACTGCTCATTATTTGAAATATCAGGAAGGTCGGAAAAAAATTATATGTTGTGATTTCAGGAGACTGTAGTTTTTTGGCAGCCTAACAACGCCTTTCATTGAATGAGTTATTCGCCAGCCTGTGCTTAAGGCTACATCAAGAGGAAACAAACCTTAGAGATAGAACGTAGAACTACTGTATTGTGTCAAGTTTCAAGAAGCTAGCACAAACCGTGTTTGATTTAGAGTTCGAACTGCATCTGTCAATATAGGAGAAAACAGAGTGAAACCTAAAAATTCAAACTGTTACTGCAAACGGATGCTTCAACGTAGGAGAACGATACTTGGGCATCCAAGTGGGATTGGTGTACTGATCATTACTTGAAAGTATCATGAAGATTGGATGAAAAAAATGTATGTTGAGATTTCAGGAGACTCTAGTTTTTGGAAGTTTGGCAATCCCTTTCAATATAAGTGTTTTCGCGAGTCCCTGTATTAGGCTACATCAAGAGGAAACAAACCTTAGAGATAGAACGTAGAACTACTGTATTGTGTCACGTTTCAAGAAGCTAGCACAAACCGTGTTTGATTTAGAGTTCTAACTGCATCTGTCAATATAGAAGAAAACGCAGTGAAACCTAAAAATTCAAACTGTTACTGCAAACGGATGCTTCAACGTAGGAGAACGAAACTTGGACATCCAAGTTTGATTGGAGTACTGCTCATTATTTGAAAGTATCAGGAAGGTCGGAAAAAAAATATATGTTGTGATTTCAGGAGACTGTAATTTTTTGGCAGCCTAACAACGCCTTTCATTGAATGAGTTATTCGCCAGCCTGTGCTTAAGGCTACATCAAGAGGAAACAAACCTTAGAGATAGAACGTAGAACTACTGTATTGTGTCAAGTTTCAAGAAGCTAGCACAAACCGTGTTTGATTTAGAGTTCGAACTGCATCTGTCAATATAGGAGAAAACAGAGTGAAACCTAAAAATTCAAACTGTTACTGCAAACGGATGCTTTAACGTAGGAGAACGAAACTTGGGCATCCAAGTGGGATTGGTGTACTGATCATTACTTGAAAGTATCATGAAGATTGGATGAAAAAAATGTATGTTGAGATTTCAGGAGACTCTAGTTTTTGGAAGTTTGGCAATCCCTTTCAATATAAGTGTCATTCGCGAGTCCCTGTATTAGGCTACATCAAGAGGAAACAAACCTTAGAGATAGAACGTAGAACTACTGTATTGTGTCACGTTTCAATGAAGCTAGCACAAACCGTGTTTGATTTAGAGTTCTAACTGCATCTGTCAATATAGAAGAAAAAGCAGTGAAACCTAAAAATTCAAACTGTTACTGCAAACGGATGCTTCAACGTAGGAGAACGAAACTTGGACATCCAAGTTTGATTGGAGTACTGCTCATTATTTGAAAGTATCAGGAAGGTCGGAAAAAAAATATATGTTGTGATTTCAGGAGACTGTAGTTTTTTGGCAGCCTAACAACGCCTTTCATTGAATGAGTTATTCGCCAGCCTGTGCTTAAGGCTACATCAAGAGGAAACAAACCTTAGAGATAGAACGTAGAACTACTGTATTGTGTCAAGTTTCAAGAAGCTAGCACAAACCGTGTTTGATTTAGAGTTCGAACTGCATCTGTCAATATAGGAGAAAACAGAGTGAAACCTAAAAATTCAAACTGTTACTGCAAACGGATGCTTCAACGTAGGAGAACGAAACTTGGGCATCCAAGTGGGATTGGTGTACTGATCATTACTTGAAAGTATCATGAAGATTGGATGAAAAAATGTATGTTGTGATTTCAGGAGACTGTAGTTTTTTGGCAGCCTAACAACGCCTTTCATTGAATGAGTTATTCGCCAGCCTGTGCTTAAGGCTACATCAAGAGGAAACAAACCTTAGAGATAGAACGTAGAACTACTGTATTGTGTCAAGTTTCAAGAAGCTAGCACAAACCGTGTGTGATTTAGAGTTCGAACTGCATCTGTCAATATAGGAGAAAACAGAGTGAAACCTAAAAATTCAAACTGTTACTGCAAACGGATGCTTCAACGTAGGAGAACGAAACTTGGGCATCCAAGTGGGATTGGTGTACTGATCATTACTTGAAAGTATCATGAAGATTGGATGAAAAAATATATGTTGAGATTTCAGGTGACTCTAGTTTTTGGAAGTTTGGCAACCCCTTTCAATATAAGTGTTATTCGCCTGTCCCTGCATTAGGCTACATCAAGAGGAAACAAACCTTAGAGACAGAACGTAGAACTACTGTATTGTGTCACGTTTCAAGAAGCTAGCACAAACCGTGTTTGATTTAGAGTTCTAACTGCATCTGTCAATATAGAAGAAAACGCAGTGAAACCTAAAAATTCAAACTGTTACTTCAAACGGATGCTTCAACGTAGGAGAACGAAACTTGGACATCCAAGTTTGATTGGAGTACTGCTCATTATTTGAAAGTATCAGGAGGTCGGAAAAAAAATATATGTTGTGATTTCAGGAGACTGTAGTTTTTTAGCAGCCTAACAACGCCTTTCATTGAATGAGTTATTCGCCAGCCTGTGCTTAAGGCTACATCAAGAGGAAACAAACCTTAGAGATATAACGTAGAACTACTGTATTGTGTCAAGTTTCAAGAAGCTAGCACAAACCGTGTTTGATTTAGAGTTCGAACTGCATCTGTCAATATAGGAGAAAACAGAGTGAAACCTAAAAATTCAAACTGTTACTGCAAACGGATGCTTCAACGTAGGAGAACGAAACTTGGGCATCCAAGTGGGATTGGTGTACTGATCATTACTTGAAAGTATCATGAAGATTGGATGAAAATATGTATGTTGAGATTTCAGGAGAGTCTAGTTTTTGGAAGTTTGGCAACCCTTTCAATATAAGTGTTATTCGCGAGTCCCTGTATTAGGCTACATCAAGAGGAAACAAACCTTAGAGATAGAACGTAGAACTACTGTATTGTGTCACGTTTCAAGAAGCTAGCACAAACCGTGTTTGATTTAGAGTTCTAACTGCATCTGTCAATATAGAAGAAAACGCAGTGAAACCTAAAAATTCAAACTGTTACTGCAAACGGATGCTTCAACGTAGGAGAACGAAACTTGGACATCCAAGTTTGATTGGAGTACTGCTCATTGTTTGAAAGTATCAGGAAGGTCGGAAAAAAAATATATGTTGTGATTTCAGGAGACTGTAGTTTTTTGGCAGCCTAACAACGCCTTTCATTGAATGAGTTATTCGCCAGCCTGTGCTTAAGGCTACATCAAGATTAAATAAACATTAGAGATAGAACGTAGAACTACTGTATTGTGTCACGTTTCAAGAAGCTAGCACAAACCGTGTTTGATTTAGAGTTCGAACTGCATCTGTCAATATAGGAGAAAACAGAGTGAAACCTAAAAATTCAAACTGTTACTGCAAACAGATGCTTCAACGTAGGAGAACGATACTTGGGCATCCAAGTGGGATTGGTGTACTGATCATTACATGAAAGTATCATGAAGATTGGATGAAAAAAATGTATGTTGAGATTTCAGGAGACTCTAGTTTTTGGAAGTTTGGCAATCCCTTTCAATATAAGTGTTATTCACGAGTCCCTGTATTAGGCTACATCAAGAGGAAACAAACCTTAGAGATAGAACGTAGAACTACTGTATTGTGTCACGTTTCAGGAAGCTAGCACAAACCGTGTTTGATTTAGAGTTCTAACTGCATCTGTCAATATAGAAGAAAACGCAGTGAAACCTAAAAATTCAAACTGTTACTGCAAACGGATGCTTCAACGTAGGAGAACGAAACTTGGACATCCAAGTTTGATTGGAGTACTGCTCATTATTTGAAAGTATCAGGAAGGTCGGAAAAAAAATATATGTTGTGATTTCAGGAGACTGTAGTTTTTTGGCAGCCTAACAACGCCTTTCATTGAATGAGTTATTCGCCAGCCTGTGCTTAAGGCTACATCAAGAGGAAAAAAACCTTAGAGATAGAACGTAGAACTACTGTACTGTGTCAAGTTTCAAGAAGCTAGCACAAACCGTGTTTGATTTAGAGTTCGAACTGCATCTGTCAATATAGGAGAAAACAGAGTGAAACCTAAAAATTCAAACTGTTACTGCAAACGGATGCTTCAATGTAAGAGAACGAAACTTGGGCATCCAAGTGGGATTGGTGTACTGATCATTACTTGAAAGTATCATGATTGGATGAAAAAATGTATGTTGTGATTTCAGGAGACTGTAGTTTTTTGGCAGCCTATCAACGCCTTTCATTGAATGAGTTATTCGCCAGTCTGTGCTTAAGGCTACATCAAGAGGAAACAAACCTTAGAGATAGAACGTAGAACTACTGTATTGTGTCAAGTTTCAAGAAGCTAGCACAAACCGTGTTTGATTTAGAGTTCGAACTGCATCTGTCAATATAGGAGAAAACAGAGTGAAACCTAAAAATTCAAACTGTTACTGCAAACGGATGCTTCAACGTAGGAGAACGATACTTGGGCATCCAAGTGGGATTGGTGTACTGATCATTACTTGAAAGTATCATGAAGATTGGATGAAAATATGTATGTTGAGATTTCAGGAGACTCTAGTTTTGGAAGTTTGGCAACCCCTTTCAATATAAGTGTTATTCGCGAGTCCCTGTATTAGGCTACATCAAGAGGAAACAAACCTTAGAGATAGAACGTAGAACTACTGTATTGTGTCACGTTTCAAGAAGCTAGCACAAACCGTGTTTGATTTAGAGTTCTAACTGCATCTGTCAATATAGAAGAAAACGCAGTGAAACCTAAAAATTCAAACTGTTACTGCAAACGGATGCTTCAACGTAGGAGAACGAAACTTGGACATCCAAGTTTGATTGGAGTACTGCTCATTATTTGAAAGTATCAGGAAGGTCGGAAAAAAAATATATGTTGTGATTTCAGGAGACTTAGTTTTTTGGCAGCCTAACAACGCCTTTCATTGAATGAGTTATTCGCCAGTCTGTGCTTAAGGCTACATCAAGAGGAAACAAACCTTAGAGATAGAACGTAGAACTACTGTATTGTGTCAAGTTTCAAGAAGCTAGCACAAACCGTGTTTGATTTAGAGTTCGAACTGCATCTGTCAATATAGGAGAAAACAGAGTGAAACCTAAAAATTCAAACTGTTACTGCAAACGGATGCTTCAACGTAGGAGAACGAAACTTGGGCATCCAAGTGGGATTGGTGTACTGATCATTACTTGAAAGTATCATGAAGATTGGATGAAAAAATGTATGTTGAGATTTCAGGAGACTCTAGTTTTTGGAAGTTTGGCAACCCCTTTCAATATAAGTGTTATTCGCGAGTCCCTGTATTAGGCTACATCAAGAGGAAACAAACCTTAGAGATAGAACGTAGAACTACTGTATTGTGTCACGTTTCAAGAAGCTAGCAAAAACCGTGTTTGATTTAGAGTTCGAACTGCATCTGTCAATATAGGAGAAAACAGAGTGAAACCTAAAAATTCAAACTGTTACTGCAAACGGATGCTTCAACGTAGGAGAACGAAACTTGGGCATCCAAGTGGGATTGGTGTACTGATCATTACTTGAAAGTATCATGAAGATTGGATGAAAAAATGTATGTTGTGATTTCAGGAGACTGTAGTTTTTTGGCAGCCTAACAACGCCTTTCATTGAATGAGTTATTCGCCAGCCTGTGCTTAAGGCTACATCAAGAGGAAACAAACCTTAGAGATAGAACGTAGAACTACTGTATTGTGTCAAGTTTCAAGAAGCTAGCACAAACCGTGTTTGATTTAGAGTTCGAACTGCAGCTGTCAATATAGGAGAAAACAGAGTGAAACCTAAAAATTCAAACTGTTACTGCAAACGGATGCTTCAACGTAGGAGAACGAAACTTGGGCATCCAAGTGGGATTGGTGTACTGATCATTACTTGAAAGTATCATGAAGATTGGATGAAAAAATATATGTTGAGATTTCAGGTGACTCTAGTTTTTGGAAGTTTGGCAACCCCTTTCAATATAAGTGTTATTCGCCAGTCCCTGCATTAGGCTACATCAAGAGGAAACAAACCTTAGAGATAGAACGTAGAACTACTGTATTGTGTCAAGTTTCAGGAAGCTAGCACAAACCGTGTTTGATTTAGAGTTCGAACTGCATCTGTCAATATAGAAGAAAACGCAGTGAAACCTAAAAATTCAAACTGTTACTGCAAACGGATGCTTCATCGTAGGAGAACGAAACTTGGGCATCCAAGTTTGATGGGTGTACTGCTCATTATTTGAACATATCAGGAAGGTCGGAAAAAAAATATATGTTGTGATTTCAGGAGACTGTAGTTTTTTGGCAGCCTAACAACGCCTTTCATTGAATGAGTTATTCGCCAGCCTGTGCTTAAGGCTACATCAAGAGGAAACAAACCTTAGAGATAGAACGTAGAACTACTGTATTGTGTCACGTTTCAAGAAGCTAGCACAAACCGTGTTTGATTTAGAGTTCTAACTGCATCTGTCAATATAGAAGAAAACGCAGTGAAACCTAAAAATTCAAACTGTTACTGCAAACGGATGCTTCAACGTAGGAGAACGAAACTTGGACATCCAAGTTTGATTGGAGTACTGCTCATTATTTGAAAGTATCAGGAAGGTAGGAAAAAAAATATATGTTGTGATTTCAGGAGACTGTAGTTTTTTGGCAGCCTAACAACGCCTTTCATTGAATGAGTTATTCGCCAGCCTGTGCTTAAGGCTACATCAAGAGGAAACAAACCTTAGAGATAGAACGTAGAAATACTGTATT